>NC_059293.1:13998794-14013794 GCF_017591435.1 Portunus trituberculatus
CATTTCCCTTAATATCCACAAATAGAAACTGCCTCATTCCCACACACTTTTTTCCCTTTCCCTAAGTGAAAATGGCCTATGCAGCAATATAATATCCGAATGTTGTTATATATCTACATATCTCTATATCAACTCATATGTTTTATTTTTTTTGTACATATTTATGTATAAACGTGTTTAAACATGAATATGAGTAAGCATATATGCAGACATCTGTGCAGGGATGCACTGCCCGGTGGAGAGTGCGCGGCTCACCTTTCAGTGACAGTCAAGTGCAGGAAGGGAGCCGCGGGATCTTGGACACAGCTCGTTTCTCTCCCTCCAGCGTCTCCCTTTCCTCCCTTGTCCCTCCCTCCTGGACGAGCAGTCACTCCCACCCCGGACCTGCATGGCTGATGGCGCCCCGACCGCTGCCACCCCACTCACCACCTGCAAATAGGGACGAGGGAGTCACCTTGTTATTTATGGAGCGTCCTCGGCACAACAGTTAGTGCGAGACATGAGGCGACGAGGGGAAGGCGGCAAAAAGAAAAAGAAAAAAAGAAAAATATGTACACAAACAAAAGAAAAAAAAAAGTGAAGCTATATATAAATGTAACGTATGTATGTGTGTTTATAAATATATATATATATATATATATATATATATATATATATATATATATATATATATATATATATATATATATATATATATATATATATATATATATATATATATATATATATATATATATATATATATATAGAGAGAGAGAGAGAGAGAGAGAGAGAGAGAGAGAGAGAGAGAGAGAGAGAGAGAGAGAGAGAGAGAGAGAGAGAGAGAGAGAGAGAGAGAGAGAGAGAGAGAGAGAGAGAGAGAGAGAGAGAGAGAGAGAGAGAGAATCATTGGCAAAGGATTAAATTTTTGGTTTCCGAGAATCACAATAATCAAAATACTCACATAACCACAGGGGCCAAGACGCTGTGCGGTGACACACACACACACACACACACACACACACACACACACACACACACACACACACACACACACACACACACCACAACTTCTATCACGACCGCTGTGTATGGATTTACTGGTCAGCATTTTCATTTCTCCTGTTTGTTTTATATACTTCATATTTCCAAAACAATATTTTGTATAGTTTATTTTATTTGCCTTCACTACCTTAAATATATTTATCACAGTGGAGGGGCACACAGTATATTGACTTGTTGAGGTAGGAAAACACTCAAACACACACACACACACACACACACACACACACACACACACACACACACACACACACACACACACACACACACTCAGCTACAACTACAAAAAAAAATGCGCACCTTTCACCACAAAAAAGCTCTTGTCACTTCCTAATGCAGTAAAATATCTGAACATACAAGGGAAAATACAAGATAAAATGAAGATTGACATCTAGACAAACAGACACCACGCTAGACTCAAAATTCACCTCACCTCCTGAGACCCCGCCAACACATTTGATATCCAGGAACCATGAGTATTTTATGTACACAGGGCAAACGATACTGAAGAAAAAATGGAGAGGACCAACTGCAGAGAACTCAAATTCCAACAATATGTAAACATGAAAGAAGACCGCTGTTTGTATCACATTAATACTACAGAATTTAACCAAACCTTGTCTAAACTGACTTTACCTATCCCAAGTTAAATATGCCTGACTAGTTCCACACGATTTAATGAATGAAGGTGTCTCTTACGTTTCGAGATCCGCTGTCGTTAATTTACGAGACACACGAGTGGTCAAGACTATTAAATATAAGAGAAAAATGCGGTAAATTTGTAAAAAAGGAATAGTAATAACAATGAACAGCAAATGAAAAGTTAAAAGCAAGAGGGAAAGTAATATAAGATAACAAAAGGGTACAAAGTTAATAATACAAGAAAAACAAAAATGAGGTGGGAAGAAAGGTGAAGACAAATTCAAATACCAAATGAAATTAAGAAGACATATAGTTTTGGAGAGAACTGCAGCCTTAAAAGTAACCGCAGTGCACGTATGATGTAAGCAACGCCACCAAGAGAATCTACCCCTTGCAAAAATGGTGATGGATTCCAATTTTGAGGGAAAGATTAAAGGTTGTATAATTCATCTGTTTTGAGGGGGAGTGGCGGAGGCTATAGGGAGGCTGGAGAGGGAGAAGCTTGTCGCGGAGAAAAGGGAGGGGAAGGGAGGGTGACAGGACTCTGGAGAGAAATAAAATTATGATAACGGGTGAATACACAGAAAGAGAGAGAGAGAGAGAGAGAGAGAGAGAGAGAGAGAGAGAGAGAGAGAGAGAGAGAATTTTTTTTTTTTTTTTTTCATATATGTAGTAGAGTTGAAGAAAGCAACATTACCAGTATATCTGTTTCACACCAAACCGGGTGAGACAAGTGAAGACAAAATGAAAACGAAAAGTTTGACCAAAGAGTGCAAAAATAAATTTAAAGGATATCACAGATCCTCTCTCTCTCTCTCTCTCTCTCTCTCTCTCTCTCTCTCTCTCTCTCTCTCTCATTCCCTGACCATTCGATCCTCGCGCAAGAATCAATTGTGTGATCAAATAATATCATTCTTTGTAACATCCGCGTTTCGTAAATTGGAGAGCGAACAAAGAAGAAAAATCTATACATATTGGGCCGGGGATTATGTACATGAAAAAGTAGCATACAGATAAATAATAAAAAAAATCCTGCACCGTAACATAAGTTCGTATACAAATAGCAGTAACAGGAGAAGTGCAGTGCAGCGCTGTATCGGCGAGGGAGACAATGTAATGACAGTAATAGCATGAATAGAAGGCTAAGTATCAAATGGACGCTGGACTGGACTATATTGAAGCTTATTGTCACTCATTTGGGATTGTGCGTGAATAAAATCATTCCTTATATATGATCATAGGAGTGTCAAAAGAGGTCACACTTTTAAATGACTCAAAGGAATTATAAAAAAAAAGTTATGGAAAATATGATTATAAGAAATTACATAATGCAAGGAATGAGAGGAGACAGAGAGAGAGAGAGAGAGAGAGAGAGAGAGAGAGAGAGAGAGAGAGAGAGAGAGAGAGAGAGAGAGAGAGAGAGTGTGTGTGTGTGTGTGTGTGTGTGTGTGTGTGTGTGTGTGTGTGTGTGTGTGTGTGTGTGTGTGTGTGTGTGTGTGTGTGTGTGTGTGTGTGTGTGTGTGTGTGTGTGTGTGTGTGGACGTGCGTGTGATGTGTTATTTCAGCAGCTTTGAACGGCTGACTTACTCATAGAGAGGAAAACACAGGCTTAAGTAGTGCTTTGCTCCGTCCGGATAAATCAGTCACTTGATGCATGAACACGAGAACACCCGTGCCGGCCTGATCTATGGCAGCTTTTTAAGGTTCGCGTAATAAAACACAATAACAAACGCAGAATGGTTGGATCCATGAAAATTATGTGCACCGGTGTTAAATCCCGAAATACGAAACACAATTACAAATCCGGGCTTGTTTACACAATATATAAATCCAGTAATATAAGTGTGAGGCTCTAAATCCGATCTCCAGTATGCAATTTTTATCATACGCAATGCAAGCATACATTGCAATGAATGGCTCAGGCCGGCAAGTATACCCGCCTCTGTTTGCCGGTCATGAAAACGGATTCAGGTTGTCAGTTTCAAACGAATGTACAATTATATGTGGCTCACGAGGGAAATTCTTTTGATTATGCATGTCTTGTCGCTAGGCCCAGTAGAGCTGTGTGTAATATATCGATAATGTATTTTTGCCAGTAAATCATGAGGGCTAACGAGGAGCCGCCGCCTGTGTGTGGGGCGGCGGCGGTCTGGTCTGGGGTTCTCCTCTTCTTCTGTCCTTCCTCCTCCCTCCACCTGAGACACTCCACTAATGCACGTAATTACAAGATTTGCTTCCGAAATTCCTATATTATTCCTGCACTCCCCCGTCAGCCTCTCTAATTCTAGATATTAATTAAACGGTGCGATATTTAACTCAAAGGAGCTCCAAGGAAGCTCACCTGATACCCGGTGCTGTTTTATTTATATTCGCAAGCTGGAGGGTGAACAAAATGGCGGGGGATCGGCATTAGGCATCCCTGGCTCGGCTCTGTGTGGGCTTAACTTGACTGCGGATACGAAAATATTGCTAGCATCTTGCCCAGAGTTATCTTTATTCCCTACTCTTTCACTTTTTCTTCTCCTGCAGTAGCTGTGTATTGGTTAGCAGTGTAACAGTTTATGGGGAAAATGAGTATATTGTAGACATAGTTAACACATTACTTTATATTTTAGAAGCCTAGTATTTTTACTTATGTCTACGTTATTATCTAGGTTATACATTGAAATGGAAAAAGAAAGTTACAATAAAGGAAAATACAATGGAAGGTGGATTATAAACGTTCACGTGGATGGAAGGATTGTTTGCTTGGATATAAGCTGCAGAGAACATTATCGCAGTTCATGTTCTCTTCATACAGATATGACCTAAGGAAAGATGGAAGAAAAAACGCAGAAGGGAAGCTTTTAACAAACATGACTTAAAAATTAATGGTTTCCAGCTACTGATATATTATGACAACCTATACTGTCATCTCAGGTACGCGTTTATCATGCGGTCAGAGGAGAGGAAGAATACAAAGACGGTCATCAATGATAAAGATATGTGTTAGGTATATTCTAAGAATATAAAATATGAAGGTCTGATGCTTTCCAGACACTGATATATCAAGGCAACCAATACCGTCATCTCGAGTACGTGTATATATATATTTTTTTAATGCAAGAAAGGAGGACTGGCCAAGGGCAACAAAAATATAAAGAAAAAAGGCACACTCAGTTGCAAGATTCCTTATAGAGCCGATAGATTAACCAGAGGATAGGGACAAATGTCTTGAAACGTGATTATAAAACGTTCAAAGTAGAGCAGGAATAATACACAGCTGGTGATCCATGACAGAGATATGCGATAAATAAGGGAAGTTTTAAGAAGCCATCAAACTTATATTTCTTGGTATAAGATATACCTATCTATTTTCACCTATTATTCATCTCTGAACTGTGCAGTGTTATTTTATTTTCAACAAATCTCAGAGACTGCACAACATCCGACGCAAGTGAAAGTAAGAACGATGATCATAACTCACACTCTCATTTCAACCATGTAAGAGTATTTTTGAGAGGTTTAGAAGGAGGAAGGTGAAACGAAAGACTACATAATTAATAAGACCACGAATTTTCCTTACATTTCAGTATCTTCACAACTTCTAATGGATGAGAAAGTAAAGGAAAATTCACTACAATTCATGCTATAACTTCAAATACAGAACGTTTATTTTTTCCTTCTGGTTGGTCTTTCTTAAAGTTTATTTTACTTTGATTCTTTCTTCCTTTGCGCATAATAAAACAAATCTAAAGAGTTCAGAAGAAAGGAGGAAAATTCTAACACTGCTCTAATTGAAAATGTAAGTCGTATACATGTGGTGCTACAAGTGACCCTAACATTAAGTGACATAATATCACATCGATGTAAAACTCTGGAAAATCTCGCATTAACCCCCTAACATAATAGGAAAATCTACAAAAAAGGTTGTAAGCAATCTCTAATACATGATGGGCTGACGAAAATTGTCACAGAGCAATCGGAAAAAAGGCACAAGGTAACTGAAAGCACATACGTATTTTTTCTTTTATTCCTTGCAAGAATGGGCAAATAAAACTAATTTCTAGATATGCAAAAAGGCTCTTCAATTTAGATTTGAAATCCAAGGCTCCTTAAAAGACATTCTATACGGTTTTCCTTTCAAGGGTGGAAAATATGAAGTTTAGATCAACATTTAGAGCCTCATAGTCATCGCACGGAACACCAGTCTGGCCTCTCTGTATTAAAAGATTTGGTGTGTATTCAACGCGTCTGTAAAATAAATCTGTGACGGAGGGGAGAGCGAGGCCCGACAGGAACGTTTCGTGTCTGTGTCTGGCGTGGTACAGTCATTCCGCCTCCCTCATAAAACACACAAAGATCCTTGATTTTATTGAATTGACTACTTTACATCAAAAAGCAAAAGAAAGATGGTAGGCACTATATTTCTTAGCGGGTTTCATCTTTCAATTCATCTATTATTAATTCTATCCTCCATTTGTACTTTAACATAAATCCCTTTTTGTTAGACTCCACATATAAGAGGGTTTTCGAGATAGTTTGCCATTCCCATAATTCAGTTTAGCGTTCTTTTGAGATCTCAACTCCAAGATAACTTTTTTACCATTCTTAAAATTCAATCTAGGGTTATTTCTTTACTTCCACGTTCCACGTTAAAGAAAGACATATGTTAAACCAGATGACACAATAAGACCCTTAATATGATTACTTTCATTACCAACCTGTTATTGGTTATTGTACAAACATACTACATATTTCACTGTAATAACTTTATATAACTTTTATTTGTATAAATGATAATCAAAATCGTCTTGAGTTAATCCTTTCTTTCATAGAGCATTAATAATATTTTTAAATATTTTTCTTACACTGATTTCCTTAGATAGTTTTATAGACTAAAACAATAGAATGGTTGGTTCTCTTATTTTCGCCACAATCTTTAATAACTACAATATTTCCAAACATTTATTTTAAAAATAGAGTTTCTTAAGACACTTTTTCGGCTTTGAAAATATGGAATGTTTTATTTTTTGTCTATATAAGCATAATGTAGTTTCATGAATATTAAAAGTAAAAAAACATTAAGAAGGGGCTTCATGAAAAGAAAACAAAACTAAACAAGTGTCTTATTGTCATTAGTAGTTAATGAATTATGAATGCACAAACACATTGCCATACACATGGTTACACTCCTGCCGACTTGACTTCGCTTCCTGCTATAAACATCAAGATAATGGTGAGAGAGTGTCCTGGTATAAAGAAGTCTCATCTATGAGATCACTGTCTTCCTTCAGCAGCTGTGATTAAGCTCCTCACTGGCTTACACAGGGGAGACAAGCTTGACTATGATTCCTTTCTACTAAACAAAGGAATGTCTTCTTACCAGATATCTCATTACCTTCTTTTTTGGAATTTTGAGTGATCTATTCATTGACATCTACTTAGGAATAATTTGTTATTCCGAGAGGTATTTCATTATTATTTTTTTTAATGTGGATGCTTATGAGCTAGACGAATAGCTACATCATCAACAGCACCGCGGTTTTTTTGTATTTAATGGATGTGCATGGTTTCGACAGCAATACTCTTGCACTAAAACAGATATTGTCTTGGCGTTTCCAAAATAGCTCCCTTTGTAATAACCAAAGAGAATCAGAGGTAAAAGAGAAAAGACAAGGGCAAGGACAGTGCCTATAACTTGGTGCTGGGTGGAAGGGAAGCCGCTTTCTAATTCCAGTAAGAAAATACTGCACTCCGCAAGAAAAAAACATGCACCTGACAAGGAGACTGAAAGATATGCGAGGTAGACATTGGCCTCCGCTTTCTATTGGTGGTGTGGACACAAGTTGAACCTCAAGACAGTTAGATAATGGTGGACTATGATGAGTACGGAGTAGAAAATTAATCAATATTTCTTTCTTTATATTTCATAATGGTGGCGGGGAATAAAGAACACACACGCACAAAAATGCCCGCTAATATGATTTATATAAGCTGACAGAAAAGTGCGAATATGTCAAGAAGAGTTTACACTAATAAAGATCCAATTAAATTTCTCAAGGATAATAAAAAATACAAAGAAAACTCGTCAACACGACAGAGTTGGGGTGGAATAACGTCTCAAAAGCTAATGGTCAAGTTTGAGAACCTTGCTGCTCTCAACACTGAAAGAATAAGCCCATCTTTGCCGGGACATTTTTCGCTGAAACCACTTAGGAATTTAGAATTGGTTTGTCGTGTTAGGCTCCTCGTGTTATAAATGATGTATTTTTGGTTTCACCGTCTAGACAATATTTCTGAGTCAGTGGTCTTTACTGAAACAATCTGCCTCGGCTGCGTCCCTCGCCTACACTCGCCTCCATAACAACTCTGAGAACACGAAAAGCCAAAATACCAATTTCCTCTTTTGCTGTGCACTAGAATACAGATGGAGTCAGCAGCTGCGAAGCTGAGCGAACTTTCAATATGATGTCGCTCCATACAGAAATACTGTGTATTATTTTCAATTTAGTTTTTGTGTATCTTTCTGAGCCCTCCCGAGCACCGCCCAAAGGGTCGCTGACAGCGGCCGCAGGCGATGCATTAGTCGTCGAAGACAAGAGGGGTCTCAGGGCGCCGTCTCCATCTTTTCCACCTTCTTCTCCCAGAGGAAGAATCGGTATCTGCGTGGCCTTGTCCTGGCCAGGCCAAAAGAGAGAGAAAAAAAAACTGATGTTTTAGAAGCTGCGCGTGTCAAGGAAAATTTTTCAGAGGTGCATGCTGAGGCTTGGAGGCGCCTTGGCCACCTTCACACCCTCCACTAATCACTTCTTGACATAACATATTGGCAATTGTTATGGTGTTATTTCTCCTGAGCCTCCGCCTGGCGTCTGCTGCTCATCATGGGAGGCAAGAACTCGTAATGCGTCACATTATAGTTTTCATTATAGTTTGTGAGTAATGTAATAATAATGATAATATCAATATGGAAAGATTATAATGACACTAAAACAACAACATAATGATAATGATAATAACATTAATAATTATTAATATTATCACTATTATTTTTTATCATAATTATCATTCTTAATATCATTATTTCAAATTCTTTCTATCTGCCTGTCAATCTCTCTCTCTCTCTCTCTCTCTCTCTCTCTCTCTCTCTCTCTCTCTCTCTCTCTCTCTCTCTCTCTCTCTCTCTCTCTCTCTCTCTCTATATATATATATATATATATATATATATATATATATATATATATATATATATATATATATATATACCTGATTCATATTTTCCACCAGGGTTTTTTTCGCAGCATTACAATCAATAAATACCTATTATGAATTATATGGACACATCCAACATAACATTCGCCTTCACAAAAAAGCAATATTCTCAAATATTTTCACAAGTGGATATTCATCTTCAAATTATCAGTTAACACAAAAAGTTCATAAACTCACTGCAATATGATATTTTCCTGCATCTTACCTTGTAGTACTATATCTTGTGACTTTTGAATAAATAGAACCTCTGACATGCACGTTTCTCAGCCGAAAAAAACACCATTGCCTCAGTTTGCCCCAGCGGCCCATCACCCGAAACACAAACAATATCTTCAGCTCACTCTTTCGACGATCGTATGATGCTCTGTCTTTGGTCACGATGGAGTTTAGTACCGTAACTTTCTTCATACTCAAGCAGTCGACAGAGAAACTAACAAATACAAAGAATAACAATTATAACAATAAGTAAACAAAATACAAACAGCTTTACCGTGGGTCGCTTGCTGTTTGCTGCGCCGCCCCATTCAAACAATCGGCGTGATCAACAAACTTATTCACCACTTCAGCAGTTAAGGAACACGCAGTTTACAATAGAAACGAACACGTTAAGGAAGAAGGAGCCCCGAACACAATATCAAGGCCAAGCTAGGTCGAAGCAGCCGACCAACCATTACCAACAGGACGCACATTCATCTACCTCTCTCAAGATCTTCACTCGGGTTTCTAACTATTACATCTGTTTTACCTGGATATCAATTTCGTACACATTTTCTCATTAATTTTCTTTTGTAACTGATAGACCATGATTTCTTTCCCTTATGGATGAGGATGAGGCAAAGTATTTCCTCTTGTGGTAACATTAACAAATGAAACATTATTGGAAACACTTCTCGGTGTCTCCAAGTCGCGTTTTGTGTAATGTCAATAAGGAGAGTATCTATATTGGGGTTTTCATAGCATTACCAAGGCCTGTAAGAGTGCCAGGCTGTGTGTGGTGCTTCTTAGGTACCCTGAGTATGAATAGAATGTCCTACAATGGACGACAAGAACCACTAAGCTACAGTCAAGGTGAGAATATGTACTCATAGTTCCTGGAGAAAATGGTAGTCACATTAGCTAACTGTGGTGGTAAGACAGCACAAGATGAGACAGATTTCTTTTTCTAACGTTTTGCCAATGAGTCTTTCTTTCTATTCTCTCTCTAGGCAAGACTCCCTGTAGAAACGTTAAAGACAGAAAGAGATAAAGAGCCACTGCTTCATTCTGAATCTTCTTATTCATACAATCCAATCAGATTATTATTATATTCTACATTTTCCTTCCCTTCCATCCATCTTCTTTTTAATGTTATGCATGAGTGATTAAGACGATATGAATCAGACGTTGCTGGATCCGTGTAAGTAATATCTGATGGGATACAAGGGTGTGGATAACATTTGCTACCCGTATTGTAATGTTTGAGACTAGCAGTGACCTTGCCAGTAACAGTGCCAGTAACCTTACCGTCCCAAATAAGTCTCAACACTTTATTTAACGTCATGATCCCAAGTCTTTCACTACGAGACATGTTACTCCATCTAAACACCAACAATAAATTAAATCGCTAGTTTTGTACCAATTTCTTAGTTATACAACCTAGAAAATAAAAAAATAACTTCCTCCCTTTTTCTTGTGCACCAACGTAAACAATTCTTATACTTATACATATAGCATTTTGGAAACATTATTTTCTTTTAGTTTCTTTGATATGCAATCAAGAAAAGACAAAAAATAACTTTTTTTTTTATGTTTGTTCGAGTTTTTATACTATTTCGAATACGAAAAAATAGAAGTCTCTCCAATAAAAGAGTTGAGATTCCACTGCCTGATTCTCGCTAAGACCCGTCTCGCCTCCCTCACAGCAACGGGGCGGCGGTGGCTGAGGCAACATCCACCTCTGGCCCTGCTCCCCTGAGGCGGCTCCCTATCACCTGAGCGGCGCGGGGCGTGAGGCCGACCGTCTGCTACTGAGCTTGGGGACTTTGTGTTGAGGGGCTGAGTGCTGATTTGATTAATGCCTCTCACGCGGCACACGGGCACATATCATGCAGGTAAATCATCACTTGGATTTTTAATAGCCACACACCTGTTCGGATGAAATCTTATTGGAGTACAGACATTACTTTCGAGACTAGCTACAATTAATTCTACTAATACATTTTTCGCACATAGGCTCAGATAATACAGGTAAATCATCACCAGGACAGTGAAATAACCACACAACTATAAGGGAAAAATTACATATAATAATATGCATCCTTTTCTTGGCAGTTAATTCTACAAACTCGCTTCCTAATACAGAATAATGTCAGGAAGGGGAGCGATAAAAGCTTCCCTGATGCTGATCCTGTCCTGTCCCTTGCAACACCACGGAAGACCCTCCACCAAACCTTCCACGGGACCGGTAACTCAAGAATTCCGGGTTAGCGTCTCCCTTCCCAACCCTTCCTTTCGGGCCGCGACACAAGCCATCGCTCTCATGCAGAACAAAACCAACATACTCCAGACCATGTTATCACACAATACACGCCGCAAACAATGCCCTCGGAGACGCCGCCGTTCCAGTTACTGTTAGATCGAAGATAGATCCTTCGTGATTCACTGCAACTAAGTAACTCCATAGTATTGCGGGAAAAATAAAGTGAATTTCTAGAAAGCGCCAGACACTAATGCTATTAACTCCACATTAGCGCTAGAAGACAGAAAACTCTCAGAAAAGTGCCACAGATACCGATGTTACCATCATATTAACGAATTCCCAGAAAAGCGCTACAAAATAACACTATAAGAGGACTACAAAGAATTGATATCTATAAAGAAAACGTCTTCATACCACAAGCCATGGCTAACAATACTGTAATATTACAATTAAACAGTGAATATTAAAAAAAAAAAAAAATCGCTACATATTGATACATCAACACTACATTGGCTCCATAAAATAACGAATAATCCCAAAAATGTGCCACAAATCTAGACTATTTTCACCATACCAGCACTACAAAAAAAAAAAAATAGCTTACTTCCAAGAAAAGCGCCATGAACTAATGTTCTCACCACTACATAAGCACTACGCCAAAAAAAAAAAGATTATTTACGAAAACGCGTGACAAATTAAGGCTTTCCAAAATAACAATACACCAAACACTATTTGGACAACACCTGCACTGAGAAACATCACCTCAGCATTAATGAAGCCAGAAGCTTGTACTTTGAACATAGACACAAACACATGGATATTAGTAAACAATCAGGAGACCATGACAAGAATAATACTCAAACAATATCAACACTGGCAAACACTTCGCTCAGCACTAACAAAGCCACAAATTCAACCTATGAATAGAAACACAAATGTATAATCATGAATGAAAAAAAACTAGAGACGAAGACAGGGATAAAACACAGTACAATAACACAAACACCACAAACAGATCTTTTAGTATTAGACAAACACTCATATTTCAGTCATAGTGTTTCCTCTTTCAACACCCAATTCTAACACACACACACACACACACACACACACACACACACACACACACACACACACACACACACACACACACACACACAAGCAAAACCGGCGGATCAACACAGATACAAAGTTCCGATAAATACTCGCCATGCAAATGAACGCTTTGAGCATCATTCACAGAGGAAAGTATGTGTGCATGGCTGGTGGCGCGCCCCGAAATCGCTGCATGATTTTTCGCGCACGTCCCTGAAATGACGCTCCCTCTCGCCTTCAAGTGCCGACAGTCACCGCGGCGTAAAGTGACAACAAGGTACACAGGTGAATTAGTCAATGCATTTTGTTGTGTTCACATGTAAAGCAAAACGTAACAAAACAAAACAAAATGAAATAAAACCGTGTTCACACTCGCTTTTTTTGTGTTTTTTCTTTTTCTCCCACTCCTTTTTACGTGTATAAAAAAATAAAAGAGGCATTCAGTGGCCTAAACATCTACAGCCACAAGTTGAAGGGATAACAGGACAGCGCTGCCTTCCTTCACCAAGTGACTCCATAGCCTTCTTTTATTTTTCTTATCAAAAGTTTGAATACATCATATCATTAATAGTATTAGTATTATCAATGATTTTTTCTTCTTTTTCTTTTACTTTATCAAACTTTTTTTTGTGCTTTTCAGTTTTTACAGCGGCGCCTTATGACAGCATTGTTGCAGCACCTTCACTCAAATCAACCAAATCAGTCATATAACAGAACCGATTATGCAAAAGTAGAAAAAAAAGATAAATGAAGTCTGCTTTACCACTAATAAGCGTGAATTAATCTACATCAAGGTTTTGTATATAGTTTATCTGTTTATTCACATATTCATTCAAGGAACTTAGAGAATCCATCCTATGACTTGACATTTTGTGAAAGATGAGTTGGTCCTTTTTATTTATTTTTTTTTTGTTACAATTATAACTTCTTACCTTCACCAATTTATTGATATTTTCATCGCTCGTTAACGTTCCTAATATTATCAACATGGTCCTCGTGAAGACTCAGGAAAAAAAAAAAATTACGCAGCATTAATGTGTAAAAAAAAAAAAAAATTGTCTTAAAAGTTATGGATATTGAATAAAGAAATGATCAGCTGTGAAAAGGTTTATTTCGTTTTATCCCTTTGTCTATTTTCCTTGTGCATTAAAGAATATGTAAATTCATAAGGCTGAGGGGAACCAATAAATGACCTCTTTCAATGGACATAAGTTAATGGATCTATCATCGCCATATATGAATATATCTATCTATACAGTGTATATATCTACTCAAAGAACTTGACATTGCTACTTGGAGCATAGATAATAAAGGACAAACTTCTTCAATAATGCCAATGCGATGCAATTCAGTGATCTACCAATATGCATAGTAATTCAAAGAACTTCAGATTACCACGCAAAATCCTGATAGAAATAAAAAAAAAAAAACTAAACTCAATAAGGCTGAGGCGACGCATCTCAGTGATTCGCCATGCCACTAAAATGTTTATTTATCTATTTTTTTGGCAGCATTATTTGTGTCCCACGTCATCAGAAAGTTCTTGAAATATTGTCCATTTCCTCCATGACATAATAAGTGAGAAGTCAGTTTTAGGTATTTGAGGGATACATTTTTCAAAGTTTATTGTAGCTGATAATATTGCACTTCTACTCGTGCTACTATGTCTGTCTTTGTAAGCTTAAATATAAGAAGAATATTAACACAAACCTCTGCTAATCATAACTTCCATCATTTGGTTATTTTTTTCGTAAAGAAAACGAAAACTAAAATTTATCTTAATATATCAGAATGATGTGTCCTTTTTCTCTTAAAGAGAAAGGATAATAAGTAGATAAGATGGAATAGATGTCTATGTGTCTTCGCTACAGACATGAAATATTAGTGATTTGAGGGTATCAGCGTCTGCCACCAAAGAGATATGAAGGATTCTCGTAGATTCCCTTATTTTCTTGTATTGTGATGATGTTTTAGAATCTTACTAGCATAATTTACATAAAACACAAAAGTATGCCTGTCTTGTCTCGCCACTGACGTATTCGAGAGCGGGAAAAGAAATGTGTAAAAAAAAAAAAAAAAAATAGAATAGAATAAAATAATAGGAATACAAGTAGATAATGATAATTATAATAAAATAAACATCCACTAGCTCCAGAGCCACCAATGTTTTATTTTATCACTGGCATAAGGATAGGAGAGCAAAGAGGGAATATGTCTTTGATCACCAGATATCCTCACAAAACAACGGTATCTGGCTATGATTCTTCTTTTTTCAGCTTGAGAAGAAAGGTTTACAGACAAAGAAGACATATAGGATGCCCGAGAGTCTTGCCTTGTTACCGATATCCTCATGAAGTACCATTAATTGACTATGAGGTTTTATCCTTTTTTGCTGGCATATGACAAGCCGCGGCTTTTCCGGGGTCGATTATAATCCTTTCAGCGTGGCAGAGATATGATTTCATCTGGTCCAACGCCGCAACGGACGGGGAGCAAACACAGTGGTGGGGCAAAGT
>NC_059293.1:14018794-14021294 GCF_017591435.1 Portunus trituberculatus
AAAAGGAATATAATAGAAATATGAAGATATAGAAAACAAAAGCAAATTTATTTGAGAAAACAATGTAGATGAATAAGAAATATATATATATATATATATATATATATATATATATATATATATATATATATATATATATATATATATAGAGAGAGAGAGAGAGAGAGAGAGAGAGAGAGAGAGAGAGAGAGAGAGAGAGAGAGAGAGAGAGAGAGAGAGAGAGAGCCACTTGTTGAATGAAAAGGCAAAAGTAAAAAAGCAAAATATCCACACAGAAGTGAGGGAGAGGTGTGCAAGAGAGAGAGAGAGAGAGAGAGAGAGAGAGAGAGAGAGAGAGAGAGAGAGAGAGAGAGAGAGAGAGAGAGAGAGAGAGAGAGAGAGAGAGAGAGAACGAAAGAGAGAAGACCGCAAGAAACAAGAAAGAGAACCGGAATAAAAATAAATAAATAAAAACCACCGAAGAAGAAAGATCTGAAGGAAGAAGCGGAAGGGGAAGAGGAAGAGAAGGCAATGGACTTAGGAGGGAAAGATGTAAAAAAAGAAAATTAGGGAGATGAAGGACGGGGAGAGCAAGATAAATAAGGAGTAATAGAGTAACAGGTGAGAAGGGAAGGGAAGGGAAAGATGAGCATGAGGGGAATCGAGGCTAAATTGGTCAAGGTGGTGTTTGCATGCAGGTTTCCCCTCATCTTGAACTGCTTAAGTGACCAGATTTATAATATTAAGTGATCATAACCACAGAGACGATAAGGGTTAATTAATTGCGCCATGTATATTATGCCAAGATATAGCTATTAATGGTGTTCTTAGCCTTCTTTAATCTCTCCAGTACCAGGACGCGTTTTCATATATATTTTAGTTACTATTTGGCGATTTTATATGAGCTCAGTAACATATGTTGGGATTAGTATAGAAAAGACTCTGGTCATTAATCTTTTCTCCTCTATAGACTCTTGCTAATGCAAATAATGTCGTCCAATTATACTCAAATATTAAGGTAAAAAATGCGTCTCAGTATTGAAGGGGTTAACCATGATTTTTCTTCTCTTTCTCAGGTGTGTAGCAGAGTGGCTTGGGTTTACTTATGATGACTTATGTCTTAAGTTTTAGTATTGATATAAAAAAAAAACTATCAAGTATAAATTATGAAACTATATATTTATCGATTTTTTTTTTTTTTTTTAATAAAGAAAAGGCAGACAATGGCGACTGGGATTTTCGTAAAGGTGATTCCTGTCTTTACTTTTAGTGTATTAATTTGTCCTTATCCTTCGCATGGTAGGGAGGAGGGAAGATGATGCCTTGCCTGCTGTATTGGTGTCTTCTGCCTGAATGTTTGGTGTTAGAATACGAAAATATATCCCCGGTATTCTCGTCTTTTATAATGCATGTACGTAAAGACCAAATTTTCGTTGTAGCCTTGTTCGTATTTGAAGATGTAAGATAAATTATAGGCTGTTTTATTTATTATTCTTTTTTTTACTAGCTTATCTATTTGTTCTCTTTACTTGAATTATGTAGTTTTCACTCCTCACATTCTAGCAACTTGTTTTTATGATGATTATATTTTTTTGATATTCTTGAAATGTTCTTAGATTGTCTACTCTTACCTTCCCTCTGTTTCAAATACATATACTTTGATAGACTTCTTTAATTACACGCTTTTCTCAGAAGACCATTTTTTCCTGTTACGTTCTTATTTCTTAAACTGAACTGTCTCTCTCATATACTAAAATACTTTCTCTTTATTCAAATACTGTCCATTATCATTTTCCCTAATTGTTCTCTCTTCCTTATTTTTCATCTTTTTTTTTCCTGTCAATAAAAGCCGGTCAGATATAACTTACTTTTTTTTTATGACGGTAATCTTTTCTCAATATTCGAGCATTTTCCTTAATTACTTCCCTTATTCTTATCCTCACTTCACTATTTTCCATCCTTCTCTCTGGCAATGTTACCAACTAATAAGATGCATACAAGAGATAAAACAACAGATAATGCAACAGATAAGATACAAGGCATGAGTACTTCCCTCCACCCGTGTCATGTGCAATAGTTCTTGATCAGTCTTCAGAAACCGGAAAAGAAGCGATGTAATATATTGAATTTTATTTCCCATTCTTCCAATAACACATTAAGATCTCTGACTTTACATATACTAATCAATTTACTCTCTCTCTCTCTCTCTCTCTCTCTCTCTCTCTCTCTCTCTCTCTCTCTCTCTCTCAAGTAACTTAGATATATAAATAAATCTAAAACTCCCATATTTTATACTTATAGCCATTTTTACAACCACGTACTTTTCTTTACATTTTTTTTTCAATACAGTCTTAGTACGCAATTTCTTTAGTTTTGAAAGAGAGAGAGAGAGAGAGAGAGAGAGAGAGAGAGAGAGAGAGAGAGAGAGAGAGAGAGAGAGAGAGAGAGAGAGAGAGAGAGAGAGAGAGAGAGAGAGAGAGAGAGAGAGAGAGAGAGAGAGAGAGAGAGAGAGAGAGAGAGA
>NC_059293.1:14033794-14038794 GCF_017591435.1 Portunus trituberculatus
ATTTCACATTACACTCCCGAGCACAATGACACTCAAAGGAAGGAACATCAAACGCTATTCACTGTACCGCCAATATTACTTAATTTATGTTAATGCACAATAAAATTTAATTTGTTATCGATGTATTATTTATTATAATCTAGATATAAAGACATTACTCGCCTTCAAAACGATGCGCAACAAGAATTTAAGGCACAAGGAGTATAAAGGCTATTACTTGAAACAAATTATTTTCTTTCATAAATAGCCACACGCCCACCCACCCATCACACACACACACACACACACACACACACACACACACACACACACACACACACACACACACACACACAAGCAAATATTTTTAAAACGATCACATTACCTATAAAACATAAGAAAACCAGGGTCAGTATCTTCTAATTGCAGTTATTCGTTGCACTTTTCGCGATCAAACACGTCTTCATACTTATAAGATCCACAGTACAGGTGAACACTTAACATATCCTTTATCAACGAGTAAAATATAATATAAATGCAAGACTCCCAGCAGTAGGACCTTCGCTGCAGGTGCTTCCTCTTTACGAGAATATTATTGTGTTCCTTTGGTCTGAAAATTCGTGGAAGGTGAAAATATCGGTAGCATATTATAGCCCCAGGTCATCGACGCCGCTGCCCTGCCCCTGATGCCCCTTGGTTAACGAGACAGGTAAGGGTTCTTCCGTCAGATGTGGAAAGGTGTGACGTGCGGAGAGTCAGAACCACCAGTCGTTGCTGTCACCCGCGGCTTTTCTGTCTGTCTCTCGTAATCAGCCGTGTTATGAATGTCTTGTTTATTATATACATGGCCATTTAAACTTCGATATAAGCCTATAATGAAATTTTGATGCATGGCGACAGTGTAGTTTGGCGCAGCCTAAGCTTTTGTTAATCATGAGGTTAGTTGCCGCTCGTGATGAACAGATTCGATAGGTGGCACATGATGTTACTGCCTCTCCAGGACAATATCTAGTCAAGCCAAATGGAGACGACAGTGCAAGCACTTACGGAGTATGCTACCCTGGCCTTCGCTGTTCCCGCCAAATGCTTCGCCTTCATAGAAATATAGAAATATTATTCGTCTTGTGTCTCAAATAATACAGGTGAATATTTTCACATGAACATGAATAGAGACTTTGTTTCTGTTGTCATTGTGAATATATATTACATGCTATATTTTCTAGTTATCATTATGTTTTTGTTGTTTTTTTCCGCTCGGATCTGTCGCGTAACACATCGCTACTCTCCAACGAGAGATCGCTGCCTTCTATATGACTCTCTCTCTCTCTCTCTCTCTCTCTCTCTCAAGCAGCGCTTCATCCCATATCCAAACAGGAACACTTCCAGCCACTCAAGCACTCAAAGACGACAACAAAAAATCTGATACATCTCACTCCTTATTCATCAAATACATATACGAATTGTGTTTTTGTTTTATTGATTTCGATGGTATATCTGAATTAAAAGGAAATATTTAGTGTAGCAGTCCCTCCAAGGCTTTGCATTCACCTCCAGTGTTTTGGAATCCGTGTATGAAACACACCACTATTAGTTAGGCTCTCCCTCAGTGGGCAAACCACAGCCGAGGGGGATATTTTCCTTTGAAAGTCAGAGGTCAGCCTGCAACCCTCACCCGCGTGCAACAGGAGCAAAGTCACACCTTTACCGCGACACGCCGCTCAGGTGAGGCAAGCAATACTCACACCACCTAGCACTAGTTAAATCATTTTTTGTGCCTGTGTATACATCATCAATAGGGGAAACACTGGAAAAAAATCAGAAAATGTATATCTATATTTTCAGGAACTTTTCCACAGCTTTTTTCTTCATTATTACACGTCAAGAATAACGACAAATATAAATGTAGCTCACTCCAGTTAATTATTTTTTTGTACCTATTCCATATGTACACTTCATCAATAAGGGAAAAATATCTAAGTGAAAAAAAAGGTACTGGAAATACATATCCTGGGAAGAACGCTTTTTCAGACCATTTTCTCCCTCGTCAAGAATAATGTCGAAACTTGTTGGAAATACCTCCCTCCATCTCTTACTATTGGCCGCGTCTATTTCCATGCATCTCGTAAAGCGTTTCTCGGGCATCCAGCACCACGCACGTAGCACAGAGGAAGGGAGCGGCGGTGCGGCGAGACGTGTGGGCATTAAAGGATATCACTGACTTGACCACTTGATCGGCCCTGCGTGTGACAGAATTGAAGACAAAAAGTGTCGTCAATTTGGGGATGTTGGTAAAATTTCATGACGATTGTCTACTGCGGCGCTACTTTGGATTAGACTCAATTCTCTCACTCTTAACACACACGCACACACACACACACACACACACACACACACACACACACACACACACACACACACACACACACACACACACATACCTCCATCTCCCCCTCCCAGACACACATCACCACCCCCGACGCAGGAATCAATGCATACTTCATCGCCTATGCATTCTTTTCATCCTTGTCTTCCTTTACAGGCACAGCACGCCAAAGCTCTTGAGTGCACGGGAAGTTACGGCATCGAGCAGCGGCACAACGGCAGTACTCTTGGGGATGTGTGTGTGTGTGTGTGTGTATGTCAGTGTATGGATGTGATCTTTTCTTGAGACTTTTTGCTGTGGAGTTGTTAGGTGTATTGAAATAGTGTTATTGTGTCTTGTAGCTGTTTGTATTTTTATTTATCTTCTAAAGGTCAGCGTCTTTTCATTTCCATGTAATCTAGTGGAATGTATGTGGCTGAGATAGTGAAGTGGAGGGGACAGAAAACTACTACTACTACTACTACTACTACTACTACTACTACTACTACTACTACTACTATTACTACTACTACTACTACTACTACTACTACTACTACTACTACCACTAGTACTACTACTGCTGCTGCTGCTGCTGCTGCTGCTACTACTACTACTACTACTACTACTACTACTACTACTACTACTAGTACTATTACTACTGTTGCTGCTGTTGCTACTACTACTCCTACTATTACTTCTACTACTACTACTACTACTACTACTACTACTACTACTACTACTACTACTACTACTGCTACTGCTGCTGCTACTACTACTACTACTACTACTACTACTACTACTACTACTACTACTATCATCATGATTATCTTTATTGTTATTATTATTATCATTATTATTATTATTATTATTATTATTATTATTATTATTATTATTATTATTATTATTATCATTATTATTATTATTATTATTATTATTATCATTATTGTTAAGATTATTATTATTATCACTATAATTATTATGATCATTAGTATTGTTTTTGTTGTTGTTATGTGTTACTGCTAACATTATTTACATCCTCACTATCATCATCATTATTATCGTTATTATTAATTTGGCATTATCATTATGTGAATATATTAGCAAACTGTGAATGAGGATTGCAAAAAATTCAGAGAGAGAGAGAGAGAGAGAGAGAGAGAGAGAGAGAGATCCCAGGAGCCGTGACTGAAGACGCTGAGAGAAAGTCCGTCCTGAGGTGAAGGTTTCATACTGGAATGGCGGGGACGTGTATGAGTGACGGTGAGGTTGTGAACACTGGGCTTTTTTTTTAGGGGGGTAGGGGCAGGAGTGCTTAAAACGATGACGGGAGGGCAGGGTAGGTGGTAACACAGGGGTGGAGGATGTTGTAATAAACATTATTCATCTCTGCCACTGACACATGTTCAATAAATCTGTGCAGGAACGTGTAATAAAAATTGGTAATGCACACAATATCAAAGGGAATCATGTTGCGAGAGGAAAATGACGCCAGTACCTTAATGCGCATTTTATAGATGAGGCATCCAATTGCTATTTTACACCTGCGCATCTCAGAATTCGTTAAAATCGCGATTACATCCAACGAGCCATTGTTCACTTTGGTTGATCTCCAGTGTTCTTGTGATTTGTGTGTCTATATATTTATGAACGTCTTTTTTTTTTGTTCTCTTTTTTCCTGCTTCGTTTTTGCTATTTATCCGTGACATTGTATTATTTGATTCGACCAGCGCTGT
Source organism: Portunus trituberculatus (assembly GCF_017591435.1). Classification (NCBI taxonomy): domain Eukaryota; kingdom Metazoa; phylum Arthropoda; class Malacostraca; order Decapoda; family Portunidae; genus Portunus; species Portunus trituberculatus. The sequence continues at coordinate 14,037,869 of NC_059293.1, forward strand.
ATTAATACAGGCGCTTCTAGTGGGTATCTCAAAAATTATGCACCCAAAAATTATTGTTCTACAAGATTACAACCCCCCCAAAAAAAAATAAAAATGTTCCACAAGATTCTTAGACAGAAATTCTCTCCTGCAAAATTATGAAACTAAAAAATACTGTGCCACAGGATTCTGAAACCAAGAAATACTGTCCCCCAAGATTCTAAGACCAAGAAATATTGTGCCCCCCTTAACTTACTCAAAGGAAAAAAATTAGAACAGAGAGAAAGCGTGAAATAAACAAGACAAAAAACTTCTCCTCCCCTTTAATTCTTCAGACTGAGGGAAAGTAAAGGTGGGAAAAAGACATAATTTCGGGTTATCAGCGTTACTTTTTATCCAACTGTCTTGTGAATGCTGCCGAGCCAAAGAAAAGAAATGACAAGGAAAACTCTGAAGAAGCGTTTATGATATATTTTGGTTTTAGGACTGACTGACTGAGTGAGTGACTGCTTGAATGACAGGAGCTCTTGAATCATAAAAGGTGTAATACTATCCCGGTACGTAGAGAGATATAGGATGTTCGGCAGCCACATCATTCAGATTTTGTTCACTCAATTCCTTCAATAATTTGCCTCCTAAGATTACAATTTGCCTATCCTCACTGACATATGAAATTTCGATTCTATTTATTCACAAAAAAAAAGTGATGAAAGATGTTATAAATAATATACATGACCAAAAAATAAATAAATAAAAAATAGATGGAATACGTACAAAGACTGTGGTTTGGAAAGGCATCTTCTTGGAACTATGATTGATTTCAACCCATCATATTATATTACATTTGTATGAAGCCAAGCATCGGCACGCACTGCAACAGACTGCGCAACATGGCAAGAAACGTTATATGATGACTGCAAACAATAATAGAGTGTATTCCTGAATAT
>NC_059293.1:14043794-14046294 GCF_017591435.1 Portunus trituberculatus
ATATTGTTTTGTAAGTAGCAATGGCATGAAAGTGTTCATAATACGTTAGTGCCGCACGACGCCAGGCTCACTTCCAATGCCTCGTGAAAAAGTGCCGTTGTCCGCCTGGCAACGTTAGGAGCGGCGGCTCACCACCTGCTGGCTCGTGACACCTCGGTGTCGACAACTTGTGTGGCATTGAAGCGACACTCATCGTCTCCTGAACGCTTTGCACAAACGATATATATATATATATATATATATATATATATATATATATATATATATATATATATATATATATATATATATATATATATACATATTTCACAGTCGCCTCCTACACGTCAATAAAACTGAATCAAATATTTCCTTTATCCCACGTTTCCTTACACGTTTGGTGTTTCAGAATCCCTCACTGTGTTTGTGCATGGAATGAAATGAACATTCAATACCACAGGATGAATGTATCCAATTATTGTTAAGAATCAACCAGCCCCTGACTGTCTACCAACACAGGCCTTAGTACGAGACGTCTCTCTCTCTCTCTCTCTCTCTCTCACACACACACACACACACACACACACACACACACACACACACACACACACACACACACACACACACACACACACACACACACACACACACACACACACACACACACACACACACACACACACACACACACACACACACACACACACACACACACACACACACACACACACACAAGAAATTTTATAAATATATAATAAATACATAAATAAACAAGCACATAAATAAATAAATAAATATGTCAATAGATAAACAACTGAGAATACAAATCGATAAATAGAATAAATAATAAGTAAAAAAAATGAATTCATAAATAAATAAATAAATATATATATATATATATATATATATATATATATATATATATATATATATATATATATATATATATATATATATATATTATACAATACAGCATTAATTTGATAAATTTGTCTGCTCGTATATCCAAGATAAACGAATCTATATTATGTATTTTTAAGCCTACAGAGAAAAAAGTGAGCTGAATTACTTCCATCGCCATTAAAAACGCTGACACCACTACTACCACCACTACCACCACCACCTCCACCACCTACACTTCTACCCCTTCCCCCACCACCAGCACCACCTACACTTCCACCACCATTTCCTCCTCCACCACCTCCTCCGCCCCAGCCAGTACCATTACTACTACAAATAAAACTATTCCTAACACCACCACCACCTCTATTTTTAATATTTCCACTAGAACCACCACCGTAATCACTGATGTCGTCACCATTGCCACTACTTCTACACCTGCTACTGGTACTATTTTTACTACTACTATTGCTACTACTGCTACTACTACTACTACTACTACTACTACTACTACTACTACTACTACTACTACTACTACTACTACTACTACTACTACTACGTGCTGATACTGCTGATGCTAGGTTACTACAGATAGAACGATCACCGTCATCTGGTGGTCAGGTAAAGACACAAAACAATAAGAGGCACTAAGAACATATATAAAATCGATGTACGCCATGCATTCAGAAATCACTCATGAACAAAAGAAGCGGGAGAGAGTATGCGGACGTGTGTTTCTGGTGCTAACACTAAATAGGTAAAAAGTTGCACAGAGAGGCAGTCATTAGAGCCAAGACAATGTTTACAATGGTCCCGGTGTTGTGCGTCTGTGTAAGAGGAAGAGAGTCGAAAAGCGTCACTCAAGTGTTACCATAGGCGTCTTGTTTATATATCTTGTCTATTATTTTTACTTTCCCTTCCTTCATCAGAGAAAACTGCGTATATTTAAGTTCAAGATGCGGTTTTCTGTAAGTTTGAGTAATAAACAACACACACACACACACACACACACACACACACACACACACACACACACACACACACAAACACACACACACACACACTCAATCAGGCCACATTTGAAGATATATTACGCAGTTATTCTGTCGTACTTCTCATGCGCGCACTGCGGTATTGATTTGGGGTCTAAGGCTTAGTGAGGCGCCCGCTCCTGCCCACTATATCATGCTCACCCACCCCTATCAAAGCCCACCTCCACCACTACCCCTATCCCCTCCCAGCTGTCACGGGTACTGAGATGTGTCTTGTCCTGCCTTGTCCCGTCTTGTCTTGTCTTGTGTTGTCTTTGAGGTATTTCGAATATAACTATGGGCATTTTCCGTGAGTCTTCCATTTTAGCATTGTCTTGCTTGCTATTATTGTCTTGTCCTTCTTAATTGTCTTGTGATTATTTTGAGCATACCTATGAACTTTTTAGGAACTGACGTCTTTTGCAAGCATTCTTTCTATCCATTTTGTAGTTCTTGGCCAGATCTTCTCCTACATAGAAAATAAGTTTTTTTTTTCTTTGAGTCACATTAACACTAAAAGGTAAACATTAGGGTTCCTATGTGGCTCCTACTCAGGACTATTAATGAGGTTTCTGTGCATATCTTCATTT
>NC_059293.1:14056294-14068794 GCF_017591435.1 Portunus trituberculatus
AATTATAAATGAAAAAAATGTATTAATTAATCCTAACTTTCAATGACAGTTAATGCAAAATGGCAGCATAAAACGTGGACTGAAGTGTGTGTGAGGCATCTTGCGAAACACACCAAGCTAAAAAAAACTTCCAAAGGAAAATATTAATAACCAAAAAATAATAAAGTGAAAAGAAATATCTAACAATATCACTATAACAAGACAGACAAAATGACATGGAGGCAAGGAAGTCACTACAGTACAGATAGTAGTTGTATGCTAACAAAACAATAGGTAAAAGATAATGAAAAAAATAAATAAATCTTGAAAACCGACAGATGAAAGTGTCGTGCAAGTAATTAACTACCTCTGTCAAATACAAACAAACATGTTATAATTAATATGAGAATAAACAACAATAAACCGTTTCTTGAGGGCAAACCCATATGGAAATTAACAACTCTATATGCATATTTTTTTTAGAAACACAATGAAGCAATCCTTTGATGATTAATGGAAAAAATAAACAGATGACAGATAGATCATTCCTAGGAGCAAAATATACATGTAAATTAATAGAAATAATATTGAAAATAAGGAATAAAATAATTAGTAAAAATAGATCAAGAAAAAGAGAGAAAAAAAGATAAGCATATATGTCTTGAAGGCAATTTACAAATATACAAAAGGATAACCACTTCAGTAATATTACCAAAAGAATAATCGTTCAAAAAAAATGAAAAAAAAAAAAAAAAAAAAAGAAAATATGTCTTGAGGGATGAGTCACGCACGACACTGGAGGCAGCAGCGGCAGTGGGGCCATTAGCATCACCTCTGCATGTACACATATATAAAAAGGATGAGTAATAAGAGAAGCAACAGGAGCCCTCCACTAAGTACTATTAAGTAGCTTTACAACACTAATGCCGCAGACACCCACCACAACAGGCGTGGACGAGCATTATTTTTAATCCGTATACAGGATCACTTAGTCTTAGCATTAACTTGTTATCTTGATTAAAAACATGTATTTATGTTCGAAATTATATATGATCAAGGAACCGCGTGCAACATCACACCGCACCTCCACGCTCGCTGCCCGGGATAAATGACGCAATACCCGTAATACCCTCGATTTTTTCCTCCGGACCATCACCATCACCACCACCACCAACACTGCCAACACGGTCCTCGACGACAAAGGAAATACAAAATGGAGGCACACGACATATTTGTAAGGAGTGTGGGCGGCCTGCACTGTGCTCAATACCCTCACTACACTCTTACCTTTGCTGTGACACTATACATCACTTCACTATCATAGACACACACACACACACACACACACACACACACACACACACACACACATACACCGCGTTAGAGACACGATGACGCAAAGGTGACGATGAGTTATTTATTCATCTATTTATTTTACCTGCACTGACTATTTTCTGGGGCAACTCTTGGACACCTGGCTCACAAAGGGTGTCAAAAGTTGGTGACAGTCCCGAGCACCGCGTCACTGATTACAAATACAGCGGGTCCGGTGCGTGTGAGTGTTGTTTAGTTCGCCGAGGAGGTCCCTGTTGTTTGCCACCGCCGAACATGCTCCAGGGAGTCCAAACAACAATACACTTTGAGTTAATACATTGACATTTCCAATCCTCACGTCACCCACAACAGCAGCAGCCACGGAACACTGATACTCTGAAAAACATGGATTTTTTTTTTTTTTTTCTCACCATGGCCGCATCAAGAAATTCCTCCACCGATGCTGTAAGACGCACACACACATCCCGGATCATCCCTTGAGCTTTAAAGGAGACTGCTGCTGCTGGTGATTGCTGGTTTCACAGATTTTACTTCACATACAAGTTTCTGGAAGCGAAGGTCACTCGTCTCACACAATTTTTCACTAACACGACAATTAAGGAACGTCTTGGCAAGGGAAAGACGCCTCACAGTTATATCAAAACTCACGAGATGGTAGAGGCGGTGTGTGGCTCTCTCTCCTGCCTGCTACTGGCCGGCGTGCCATGCAGTGCCATGAGTGAAGGGAAGAAGGGGTGAGGGGCGTAGATTGTTCCCCTCTTGTGCAGGACCCTCACCCTCGCCCCTAACAGCACGCCCCACCCCAACCTCACCACCCTTTACCCCTGACCAAAAATGCCCTCGTTCCCACCCTCACCCTAAATCCTAATCCATACCCAGACGCACCGCCGCCCTCACCCACTACCCCACTTCCCCATCATTCCCCTTCTACACTCTAGTTCCCTACTTGTTCCTCCCCTCCTTCGCCCCACCCATCGGGCTCCCCCTCGCTCCCCTTCCGCCGTAGTCCCGTCATATCATCCCCATACTTCGTCATACGCACCCTTACCCAATAGCTAAACCCATCCCACGCCTTCTCGACCCTCCCTGCCATCAATTACAGCAGCCACCATTTGCTCAGGGGAGTAGCACTACAACACAATAACAAAAACTAATGATGATGATGCTACTACAACTAAGACTGTTTAGAAGATTGCTAACACTACTACAACAACAACAACAACAACAACTACTACTACTACTACTACTACTACTACTACTACTACTACTACTACTACAACTACTACAAGATTTGCTGTATCCATAAAAGAAAAGTTCAAAGTTAATAACGCTCACTTTACCAATTGCATGACACTAGAATAGACGGCCCCGAATCAGTCACATAGACTCCAAAGATTCCTAATAACTGATCACTCACAATTTACCACTATGCAGACTCAATACACACACACACACACACACACACACACACACACACACACACACACACACACACACGGTAGGCAATCCTGGACAAGAAAGAAATAAGGTTTTGGCAATACATTCACTGCGACATTAAGGAAGGAAAAAGGGACAGACGCCATGATAACCGGACACACCTGGAGTAGAGAACTTGCAAAAATGTTATGATTCCGAGTAGAGGGACGGAGGGAAGGAAAGCAGGAAGAGGAAGGGTTGGGAAGAGAAAAGCAAACTCATAAGAAGGGGGACGGAAAGGAGAGCAGAAAGAGAGAGAGAGAGAGAGAGAGTGGGAGTGAGAGAGAAAGACAGAAAGAGATGCAGATAAAACACAACTACAGAAAGAGACCAGTAAGAGTTGTTAAAAGGAAGAGGGAAAAAAAAAAACTACACACGCATATATAAAAAAAAAAAAAGATTAAAAGCTGATGGGAAAAATAAGATAAACCATAACCCAAAGAAATAACGTAAGATAGGGAAAAAAGACGAAGAAAAAAACTATGCACGAATATTTTTCCTTCTTCCTTCGTATAAAAGAGATTAAAAAAGAGATATGAAAAAAAATCTGAAAAAAAAGGAAGTGAAATATGCCTTGAACTCTGAGTCAGATATGTATGCGAAAACACTGAGTCTACTCGCAATATATCGTTCCTCCTCCTCCTCCTCCTCCTCCTCCTCCTCCTCTTCCTCCTCCTCGCCTCAGCCATGCACCGCCTCCACACGCTCCATATCACGGACCATACAGTCTTAAAAATCCCTCCCCGTGCCTCAAGTAGCGCGGAGTGTGATATAAAAGATCATCTGGAAGCGTCAAGGGTGTTACAGTCATCTCATTCTCCCTCTTTCGCGTCGATGAAGTGAAAAGTAACACGTTTTACTGGTCTGCTTTCCCTCTGCCATCTCAGTGTTTCTCTTTATTCCTAATTCTCTTCTTTTTTACTGTATTTTATTTCACCATGCATTGATTTGTGTTGGAAGTTTTCTCTCTCGTGTCAGTGAAGTGAGAATTAATGTTTGATTATCTGTTCCTTCTTTCTACATCTCAGTGAACCTCTTAAATAATATTTCCTGGTTTTTTTTTTTTTTTTGTCATTTTTTTTTATTACATGTTGACTTATCTCGTTCTTCGTTCTTCTACACGGACTGACACATATATACTTCCTAGCTTATATTCTTGATTTTTTTTTTATGGTAGCATTAAAGTCAATTTACCAAGAACATTCTAATCTTGACTTTAATCACACTTCACATGAACTCAGACATAGAAAAATAAAACAAATGAATAAAAAATATAAATAACACAATCTCTTATCATCTGAAGCTTTGGCAAATGAAAACCAAAAGGTAAGAAATATCAGCGCATACCTTTCGGGGGAATACTGACACCAGCGAATTAATTTCACAAATCCTTGTAAGTCACCTTTCCCTTTCAGCATTCTAGGCAGGTAAGGCACATACGCCACCTGCCTATACCTGCCTGCCTTGCCCAGCTGTCCAGGGTAATGAGTGTGTCAGAACTGCATTTCAGCTCCTCATCAAGGTCGCAAGGGTGATTTTCTATTTTTACCTTCCCTCGTCTCTCCCTCTATCCCTTCTCTCTTCATTAACTTCCTTTTTCATTTCCTCCCTCCTCCTCCTCCTCATACTCTTTCTCCTCCAATCTTCTCTTCCCCTTTACTGCTGCGTCCCCACATCCCTCCTCCTCCTCCTCCTCCTCCTCCTCCTCCTTGCCTTTTGCTGAGTACGTCAAAGGCACAAATACAAATGCGAGGATGAAGGAAATGACTCCATTTTTAATTTGGCAACCAAGGGGGAACATCAAAATAATTCAAAGGCATGCTGAAGAACAAAACGAAGGTGGAAAGAGGAAAGCCTGTGGAGGTGGAGAGAGAGAGAGAGAGAGAGAGAGAGAGAGAGAGAGAGAGAGAGAGAGAGAGAGAGAGAGAGAGAGAGAGAGAGAGAGAGAGAGAGAGAGAGAGAGAGAGAGAGAGAGAGAGAGAGAGAGAGAGAGAGAGAGTAATACAAAATATTGAACAACTCCAGGGAATATAATAATTTGTTCCACCTCCATCATTTCCTAATATATATAATTTATTAAGCTACCAGTCTATTTATACTAGTATTTATATTTCCTCTATTTATATTTTCATCGTAAAATTTTATCTTGCAATTATTGTTAGTTTTTGAAGACTTATAATGCTAGTACTTAAACAGAATGGACGGTGGGCAAGGGAGTGGACTCGAACAATTCCTCTTTGCAAGTTAGTGTTTAGTTTCCCATCCAAAGACAATGTGATGAGATGAGTATATTTATCCAAGAGTGTAATAATAATAAAAGGCAGAAATAAAAACTATATAAAAATTAATATATCACGAAACTAACTAAACAAAGAATGAATAAATGAATGCATACGGACACAGGGCAAATGAAATAAAACAAGTAAATAAACCATGAAAATAATACTGCAATCTCCTTTATCAGTAATCATAAGTGGAAGCAGCAATAGTTTGTCGTGTCGCTACAGCGTATTTCACTCGAATATATTTCTTAGAATATTCCACATTTAGGTCTGATATTGCTAGTGAAAATAGTTCTTCTCCTTCTATAGAGAGTTTGATTTCATGGAAGGAGTGCTCACAAAAGATGAAAGAGTTCAGATACTGGCTGTAAATGAATAAAGGAGTAGCCAAGTCTCGTACTGCACAATGAAGACTAGCAGTGAAGGTGGGAATTAAGTATGTTCGAGCAACAAAAAGAGTCTGGGAAGCAGGAGGACATGTACTTAGCGAGGATACAAATTCACTAAGTAAAGAAGCGTAGCAGAGGTCAAAGAGAAATAATGTGGAGACTCAGTGTGACGGGACAACGGAAGGGTAAAGTATACACACACACACACACACACACACACACACACACACACACACACACACACACACACACACACACACACACACACACACACACACACACACACACACACACACACACTTTGGAAATTACTTGCATGTCAGTTAGTTAAGATCTCAATATACACTATTAAAATATATTGTACACTGTCATTTGCAGTACATAATATTCAGAGCATACTAAGATATAAACAATACTTAAGACCTTTGTGCTTCGAATCAATCTTATCATAAGTAAGTCGTGATTCGTGAGAACGACAAAATTACTGGACGAGCTTTTTGTTCTTTTTTCCGCTCTGTGATAGTAGAGAGAGAGGCTTGCTGCTGTCAAATGTCCTAAAATAAAACATTTTATTCTGGTAACTTTCTCCGAACAGTTCTGTACCTCCATGTTTCTACTGGTGGTGGTGGTGGCAGGGGGAGGAGGAAAGACTAGGGAGGACAGTTATATATGTCCCCCTCGCCCGACCTCAGCCTCCATGCCAGCTCCTGCACGGTCTCCTGATATCCGTGCGTTAGGTTCAGTCACAGTAAGACTAACCTAACCTAACCTAACCATTTTACTTTTGTTTCTCTTTGTTTTGTACTTTCCTTCATTTAAAAGCAGTCTGGTCTGCTGAGTTTTAGAAAAACAAAAATACTGATGACTAAAAGATTCTCACTAGAATTCAGTAAAGTGTAGAGTCGCTTAACAGTGTAGGAGAGTATATGTTTCGCTACAGTTAACAGTACTCAATCATTGCAAATTTTAAGGCTTACTCAATACAGATGAGAAACGCCAAAAGGTGTAAGAAAATATGGTACACTACGCTATAATAGATGGATTTTACGGTAATAATTAACATATGACTTGTAAATACACAACCACTAACAATCGGCATCACTGACAGGAACAGGTGACTTGAATTATAAACTATCTCATCAAGAGGTCTTCCGAAGCAGCTTGACTGACTAAATGAACTCACTGGATATCTTAAAGACCTGATCAGCATATGAATTGTAACTACAGAACATGTCAGTCACTAAGAAGTGCAGGTAACGACAATGTAACATGAAGCATAATCTATCTCTTCATCAGGACATCATTTGTCTCCTGTTATCTACCTCGGAAGCTTCGTGACTGCCGATGTCTCCTTCCAAAAGCGTCAGGAAGTGAGAGAAGGGTGAACAAAAGGAAAATTCATAACGATAAGGCTCTTGTGATTTCCAGTCTCCTCCACTCGCCCTTCTAACGTGAGTTTCCGGCGAATGACATGTTTCATTAGAATGATTAACAAATTGTCAACGTGAAACTCATGTCTCTTCTACAATGAAATGAGACCTGGATTTAAAGCAACGGGGGAACGAACTGTGATGCACTTCAATTTTCTTTTAAAATCTGAATTAAAAAAAAAAATGGAGAAGAGCCAATCGTTGCACTCCTCTCTCCTCACGCCAGACACGCCGGTCACAAGAACATGAACAACGGCACTATCTTCCCATTTCTTCCTATGTGAACTCTTTTCTCTCTCATTCCTTTACTTGAGAATATACTTATTTCCTTCATGTACACACACACACACACACACACACACACACACACACACACACACACACACACACACACACACACACACACGAATCATGCGTTTCCAAGTGGATATAGGATAAACTTCATTTCGCTGTTAATTCACTTTTTTTTTTTGAGGATATAGGAAAAAAATTCTTAGATATAATGTTGGAACTACCTTAAAATATAATACACCATTAAAAATGCATAATGGCATTTCACAAGCATTAATTAATTCCTGAGGACGAAACCACAGAATTAACTTTAATTAATTTCACAGAAAGCTCATTTTTCTGAGGTTCTAAAATACCATTCTTGCCTTCCGAACTAAAATTGTCTTAGAATCACAGAATACGATGCATTATTCAAACAAAATTAAAAGAAAAAATCCGACACTCTTAATTAACCACAGTTGATGAGGTTAATATTACTCAGAACTCGCTTTTATTAAGAAAGTATCAAGGAAACAGTCTTACAATATAACACGCTATTCTAAATAACGAGCAATGTCACTTCCTCAGCTGTCACTCGTCCCTGCGTGGCGCCTCAAGCCGACTTCAGGCTGTGAACCAACGTGGACTTTTCTCTGAGTTACCTCGTATTTTTCCCCGAGTCCATTTTCCTCTCTTGCCTCAGAGGGTGGCGCGGGGAGGCAGGGCATGGGGGGATCCTGGAGGGAGGGAGTGAGGGAGGGAGAGAGGGAGGAGAGACGGCGCGGCGGGGCGTGAGACGAAGACAAGAAAAATGACTTTCTAGTACATGAAGCAGAGTTGGAAGTAATTTTTCGGAACGCCTGCAGTAGGAAGTTTAATTTTCCACGGCGCGTGAGAGAAATGTGAGGTTCTTTTATGGTATGGTCACAAAAGTTTGGATATTTACTTCTCCGGAGCTTGTGGTAATGGAGTTGTTTTTTTGGCGCAAGATACTGCTCAGCAAATTGTTTTCTGGACGTGCAAAATGTGCCGAGAAAGAGAGAAAAGGGAGTTTTCTTCACCTCTTGCAAGTGACCTGGAGCACGCTGTTGTCGGGGGCACCTAAGGATTGTTTCAGAAAATGTTGGTATATATGATGTGTCCATTACTAAACTGCACACGTAAGAAACAGTAACAGTTGTATCTGAGAATTATAATTTGTTCACGGATATGTTAATAAATTCCGTAGATTTTCTCTTGATATAATAAATGCTAAACAAACATACAGAAACAACAACAATGGAAGTCATTCTTATCCTTTATTAAGAGGATAAACGCCAAAACGCCAAATGGCCTTTTACTGTCACTTTACTTGTTCTTATGTTCTGATTCCTTATGTGCGTTGAAAAATACAATAGTCGACAAAAAAAAAAGTTATCCAGAGAGAGAGAGAGAGAGAGAGAGAGAGAGAGAGAGACTAGACCAGACTATAGGGGATGAGAGAGGACAGAGCGTGCATGTTGTGAGCCTGTAGTTATACCCCAGAATATGCTGACCAAAAAAAAAGTTCATTTCGAGGACATGTGGCGAGGGTGACAGTTCGGATTGTTTTGGCCGTGTTGGAGGGGTCGAGGGAGGGTGTCTGTTCGCATTGTTGAGGAGGACACCAGCCAGCCACCCATCAAAAAAAAGCAAAACCAGGAGTGAGTGAGTGGAGGACGAAGACGCTACGTGAGTTTCTCTCGAGTAGTAAAAAGTTCACCTGTGTTTGTCTAATAAATAAAGTCCACCTCCAGAAGATTTCCTAAGGCTGCTTTTGGCTGTGATTTTGCTACCAGTGTTTCTTTTTTCTAATTATTGAAAAATAATTATCATTCTTTGGTGCTGTACCTTGATTTCGTTTATCTTAATTTTTTTTTTTGTCTGGTCAAGACTTTCTCAAAGATATTTCTTTTATTCTTACAATTGTATTTCTTTCTTAATAAAAAAAAAAAAAATATATATATATATATATATATATATATATATATATATATATATATATTTCTGAGGGGATCAAGATTTTTTTTTTTTTTTTTTTTTTGTTAATGGTTTCATAATGATACATCAAGAAGAAAACTGTTTTTAGTAAAGTTTTTGTTTCTATACTTTTTTTACTGATCTTGTGTCTTTTAAACTGCACTATTTTTATTTCTTTGTCAATTAAGACACCTTGGGAACGTTGTCCTATTACTAAAGACGTTATATAAATTAGTTAAATAATTTATTACTTATGCTTCGGTCCTTTTATTTTTCCTTCTGGTTGTGTTACATATTTGTTATACAATCTCACTCTTATATTTCTTTGCTAACAAAAAACACCTTCTAAAGTCACAAGGTCATAAGTGGCTTTGTATTGAGATAAATGATAAACAATGATTCTTCTTCCTTTATTTTTTTTCTTCCTGAGGTTAAACTTTAAGCTTATGATTTGGCAGTAGGAGTGTAACTGCTTATAAATCATGTTCTTTTGTCTTCTGTTCTTCCTAAACTTAATGTTTATTGTTTGATACTAAAAAGGTAACTTGATTATCAGTGATGCTCCCCTCTCTTTTTCCTAAGGTTTCTTTTTTATGGCTTAATATTAAGAGATTACTAAGAGATCAACGTTAATACTGACGCTTACGTCTCTTTCTCCTCTCCCTGTAGTTATTAACTATGGCTTGATAGTCAAAAGATACTAAGAAGTCGTTTATCAATGATGTTTTTCTCCCTCTCCACACTTTTGTCACGTATCTATTTTCATCTTCCCCACTCGGTCGCAACACTGAGGGGTGACAAACAAGAGTGGCTGAACTGTTCATGCAATGGTTATTTCACAAAACGTTTGTTTCCACGTTTATCTATTGCACTTCCTGAAAAAGAAATCAAATCGAGAACAAAACTAAGTGAATGTAGAAAGAAACCAACTACCTTGTTGCTTTACACATTTTCCTTTGCTTTTGTAGACTTGCATGCAGCTTCCTCCTTGTTGAGTGTTCATCGTTCAATACAAGTTTTGTTTTATCGTCAGCTTCCCATGAGGTCGAAAAATCATGAAATTCCCAAGAAGGAAGAGGGAAAGAAGGAGGAGGAGAAGAAGAAGAAGAAGAAGAAGAAGAAGAAGAAGAAGAAGAAGAAGAAGAAGAAGAAGAAGAAGAAGAAAAAGAAGAAGAAGAAGAAGAAGAAAAAGAAGAGAAGATTTTTCCTTCCATACACGAAAGCAGTATTCGAGAAGCATACCAATAAGATTTTGACACGAAGCACAGTCAGTGAGTCTCATTGGTGCGAAAAATGAGGTTATCTCAACTAAAACTGTCTAGAATAGAAACAAGTGCATAAGATTTCTTTTTCTCTACTTTACATTTTCTATATTCCGTTATGTTTTTATTTGAGAGGGGAAAAAATGAAAAAAAAAAAGTGTATATCAAAGGTTGGAGTCTCTTCCTGCAATTTTGTGAAAGACATGACTTTATAATCCTAAAGTCGTCACAGTTTGTTACTTTTCATTTATATGGAAATTCTATGAAGCACCCCACACGCACACACAGACACGCACACGCACACACGCACGCGCACTTTGCTGATTATATTAATTGCATTAAAAACGAGCAGAAGAGGAGATTCCTTAACCTAACGCGGGGAAATAATCATGCAACCAACTTATTCACTGTTAATTACGCACCCACCAAAAGTGAGGCTGCAATAGGCTTTATTTGATACTGATGCGGCGCCACCAATGGAGTGTTTCTAATTTGCTGTCACTTCACCTACTGTTACTTGTCATTTTCGCGCAACTGATGACAAACATACACATAGTTACACGTGTAAAAAATGCCCTCCATATTACTTTAGCTCCCCACCTGAGGGAGAGTATAGGCCCAGGTGGGAGCGGCAACCCGGCGGCCTAGGCTGGTACTTAACATGGCGGCGCCGCATCACGGACACCACGTACCGCTGTCGTATGTTCCGACGGGGCGCTGCGGTGGCTGGCATTATTTTATTTATCCTATGTTTGGGTGACCGGGCGCAGCTCAGGCTAAGAGGAGGAGGAGGAGGAGGAGGAGGAGGAGGAGGAGGAGGAGGAGGAGGAGGAGGAGGAGGAGGAGGAGGGGTGTAAAACAAAAACGTCGGGATTAAGGGACATGTCGAGAGAGAGAGAGAGAGAGAGAGAGAGAGAGAGAGAGAGAGAGAGAGAGAGAGAGAGAGAGAGAGAGAGAGTGTGTGTGTGTGTGTGTGTGTGTGTGTGTGTGTGTGTGTGTGTGTGTGTGTGTGTGTGTGTGTGTGTGTGTGTGTGTGTGTGTGATCATAATTAGGTGTTTCACGAATGCAAACTGATCATGGAAGCAAGGCAAATATGTAAACAAGAATGATACAGCAACATTCATCAGTAACAAAAAGGAAGAAAAAAAAGAAATCACCGAATCTCCATCATTCTTTAGAGGCTCCGGGCGAAGGGAGCGCACCAAGGCACCACCGCCACGCTGAAGGTGGGGTGGCGCCGACGAAGCGGTCTTTGTCTGCGTCACTCCGATTCACGAGGAGAGACACAAGCTGAGTTGACTACATTGTCAGTAAGGTGGTGCCGACTCCCTTCAGCAGGACAGCTCAGCGCCCCCTCGCAATGACTTTTTATGCTTCCTCCTCCTCCTCCTCCTGCTCCTCATCATCCCTCTTCCTTCTCCTCCCTCTCCCCCTCTTACACTTGATATGACAATAAGAAGCCGCTGAAATGCCTCATCATTTTTCTGCACAGTGCCACCAGTATCACGTGATGTGTTTCTGGTTTTTAAGTTTTCATGTGTTGCTTGACGCTATTTACTAAAGCATTGCCTTTTCGTTATTCTCGCTCCGGGTAACTTATATGCGGTGATATATTTCCTAAACGCAGGCTTTCAGTACTGTGAAAATGTATAACCATTACTATTTTCATAAACTCCAGGCTTGTTAAGACCCATTTGAAAAACGCGGAATTTTTCTGCATTCAAAATGAAGTTGACATACAAGCCCGTACCTCGCCCCGCCCCGCCTCGCCCCGCCCCGCCCCGCCTCACTCCCACCCTCGTAAGCGGTAATGAGCCCCGTGACGGATGCGCTGTGGCGTCGCAGAATTCGCGAAATTTTGTAATTATCAGTTTTTAATCATGATGAAAATATCATGTGTCGGGCGTGAACAATTTTTCTGAGTCTTCTTTGGGTGCCCCAGCGGCGGCCATGTTGCCTGCCAGCGTGTGCGGCCTCGGGGCGGCGGCTCCAACTGACGGCAAGACAGTGACTAATGGTCCCCCTTCGGTGGTAGGCAGCGAGGGAACTCACAGCTCAGTTCATCCCTTGTGCTCGTG
>NC_059293.1:14078794-14091294 GCF_017591435.1 Portunus trituberculatus
TATTATTATTATTATTATTATTACTATTATAAAAAGTTGACGAGTCTAACAACAATCGGTTTTTACTATTATTATTATTATTATTATTATTATTATTATTATTATTATTATTATTATTGCAATTATTATTACTGTTATTATTATCATCTTTACTTTTACTGACATTATCATTATTATTTCTCTTATTATTTCTGCTGTTACTACTACTACTACTACTACTAATAATAATAATAATAATAATAATAATAATAATAATAATAATAATAATAATAATAATAATAACACTACTACTACTACTACTACTACTACTGCCACTACTTCTAATGCTACTACTACTACTACTACTACTACTACTACTACCACTACTACTAATGTTGTTACTACTTCTACTAGTACGACTTCTACCGTCACCACCATTAGCTCAATGATTTTGGAATGCACAAGTAAAACACGCTTAGAACATTTCAGCTGCAAGGCGGATTTCTATTCAAGGCTCAGATGCTGATGGTTTTCTTCTCCGTTCTTTAGCCTCACTCTGCTCTCATCCCTTACACCCTCCGCAGTGGTTTGTCTGGCTTTTCCTGCAACGCCTTCCTCTACAGGGAATCTTTACATCCTGCCTCACCACAACGTCCTCTCTTCTGCATTAATTATAATTTACAATGATATTTTCTTGTTTCAGTTTTACCTTATGAACCGTACTTGATTATGCATCATCAAGTAATTGAAGCGTTGTATCATATATATTGAGTTTATGAATTATAGTAAGATGAGGTTTGAGAATTTTCTTGATTTAAATTTTACAAGAATCATTTCAGGATTTCCGGGTCGAGTATCGGTGGATAACAGGTTTCCTCGTCAGAATCTCTGAAATTTGTGAGCACCCAGGATTTTCTGCCTCTGAGGAAAGAGTTCAAGGAAAGAATACAGCTTTTCCTCCCTTTCAGGTTTCGAGACGAGGAAGCGCGTGTGTGGCTGGCGGAAATTTGTGAGCTCCTGGGATTTTCTGGTTCTGAGGAAAGAGTTCAAGCAAAGAGCACAGTTTTCCTACCCTTCAAGTTTCGAGACGAGGAAGCGCGTGTGAGGCTGACGGACAATACCAAATACCTGCATAACTGTTGTGCTGAACTTGTTTTTTTTTTTTCTCCCCACGGCTTAAGATACAAGTCTCTCTTCCTTCTTAGACTCCGAAACGATGAAAGGAGCGAGTGTGCAGAAGAAGAAGAGCCGACTCCTGTGAGCTTAGCTGTATCTCTTCCAAGATTATGCTGAGTCTTTCTTCTCTTAGAATTTCGGAAAGAAGAAGCACTTGCATGGACTTAATTTTAGTTCTTCACAATTTATGACAAGAGTTTTATCGTTGAGTTTAAGACATTGAGAAATGGGTGAGAAGGAGCACTTTTATGAACATAAGAAAGAACAGAAGAAAATGAGGGAAGCAGCAAGAGAACTGTCTACACGTGGCAGTCCGTCTATGAGCAAAGGTACCTAATTCCATCCATCATCCCCATCCATAAATTTGTCTAATCTTCTTTTAAAGCTCCCTATTGACTCAACATTAACAACATGATTACTGAGTCCGTATGGAATGTCAGGAAATACACACTGCTTCCAAGCAACTCTTTTACTGGTCTGGGATATATATTCTCATGTGTCAGGACACGAGTTTTCCGCTGCAGAATTAGAGGTGAGTACGTGATTCCTATGTACCTCTTATGAATTGAACTTTTAACAGTATCTCCTCTCGAGTCACGACATAAGTTTCCCTCTTGACTTTCGAAAAGGGAAAAACGCACGTGTGTATTGTTAAGTCAGCCTTATACTGAACTTAATCGTATCTCCTCATGCTTCACAACATGAGTTCCCTTCTCTAGATTCGGAGACAATGAGAAGCCCGCATGAGCGCACGTTTGTGTGTGTGTGTGTGTGTGTGTGTGTGTGTGTGTGTGTGTGTGTGTGTGTGTGTGTGTGTGTGTGTGTGTGTGTGTGTGTGTGTGTGTAAGATGATATACAATTCTCAAGTATTAATGAACAAAACTGCACGAATCACAAGATGTATCGGACAGCTTGAGCGGTCGTCACAACGGGGCACGAACACTGAGCATGACGCTATTCACACGAATCAATTCTCCCGGGAAGTGATGGAGAAAATCAGAGACATATATTAGGCCCGCCTTGCCCAACCCGAACACAACATGACAGGCGGCAGTCGTTCCAACGGCGCGATGCATAATATATCTGAAGCCAAGTGACCCGTCATCTGATGTGTCAGTTGGGGCCTCATACATGTGCTTTTAGTGGTAACAGATTGACACCCATAAATATGTCCGGAGCTCACCTAACCCAGCAAGGAGAGGCGGTGGGAGCGGCGCCACAGGGCGACTCCTGATTACTGTATATCAATCACTGGCAAGAAAATGTGAAGGGTCCGCGATCACAAACACACACACACACACACACACACACACACACACACACACACACACACACACACACAGTAAAATATAGACATGGCATATAAATTAGGAAACAGAACCACATGACATTACCTTCGCATGTGAAAGACATTACAAGTAAAAATATATATAATTAAACAAATACTCAGAGAGTAACCTAATCCATACATTCAAAACCTTAATTTTCCTTATTAATATTCCTATGAAAGGTTGCTTTACTTGAAAACAGAATTCCCACACGTCACACCGAAGAGCTGTGATACCCTTCGAGGTGTCACGTCAATTTATCAAGGGCTGAAGTTTCTAAAATTTTCTAGGGTTTTTCATGCAAAGCAGACATTTTCATGAGAGAGAGAGAGAGAGAGAGAGAGAGAGAGAGAGAGAGAGAGAGAGAGAGAGAGAGAGAGAGAGAGAGAGAGAGAGAGAGAGAGAGAGAGAGAGAGAGAGAGAGAATCATGGCAATGTTCTGACGCTTCGGAGTTGCAAGAATGATAGAGAGAAAAAGCTTAGACGAAATATACGAAATGAATGAAAAAAAAAACGTTGAGAAATTATCCAAATTGTCATTTTTGTCTCTATGGGATGCTGGTAAAACGAGATTATCATGATATGTTTTTGCAGAATAATGTGAAATGTGCAACTTACTTTTCTCAAATTTTAGATAATCTTTTTTCAACTTTACTCTACAGGGAGAAGCACCGTCGCTGAGCCGTTTTGATGTAATCGGTGTTGCTTGATGCCAAATATATAAAATTTATTCAGTACTTGAACCTTTTTTTTCTTCATACAAGCATTACTTTGCAGAGTTAGTTACATAGGCACAATACAATACGTGGCGCCCGGGAGAAGCCGCACTCACACAGGCTTCCCTCACGTTCTGGCTTGCCTCATGCCTTCATATATTTCCCTATAAGAGACTTCAATTTAAATGCTTAGCTCACCACCTTACTTGCACTCATATAATATTCCTTAGTATATAAGACATGTTTTATTTTTCTTAGTTATGCATCATTCATATAACATCATAGGGCGTAACTCTTCACTATGCTCGTGCTATGTTCGATATATATACTACACGAAGCTGCATTTTTTTTCCTTTCACCTATTGGTACACACTGACTTCAGGTTTTATTGTGTTGCTGTAGTGAAACACGAGAAGAGAAAAGAAACCCAAGCTAGATTGATTGATTGATATATATGTAGACATATAGATAGACGGAGAGATAGATAAATAGGCAGATAAACATACAAATAGACAAACATAAAGACATATACAAAGAGAAGTAATTAGGTAGAGATAAATATAGATAAATAGATAGATAGAAAGATACTTTGATAGATAGATAGATAAACACACTAACCTGATGCACAGAAAGACATATAGACAGATACACAACAGTGAAATGTGTTGACCAAAATTTCACAAACCTCAACAACAAAAACCCCGAAAAATAATGAAAATACAAAAATCTTCACACACAACAAAATCACTGCACCCCACAAATATTGATGATCGCCAACATAAGGGACGTAGATGCTGGAGACAGGTATGGTCTGAAGGAGATGCCTCAGCTTGGCTTCACACTTCAGTACCCACTCTATGTGGCCCGTCCTGGCTTGGAAATATTGCACACGTAATAGTGGTCAATATTTGTTTTGCAAAATATTCAGTTTTCATCAAGCGAAGTGAGAAAAAAAATTAGGCAGGAAAACATGGCAGAAAACTTGCATCCTCGTTGAAAAGATGACGTGAGAGTGTCGTTCTTGTACACGTGAAAAAAAAGAAAAAATATCTAGAAAAAAAACTTCAGCTTGCAACGACTGACACCAAACCGGAGTTGAGACATTGAGTAAAAAATTAGTTTTCTGTCTAACCTTTTCCTCGACATCCGCGATCACTCGTCCTCCACATTTTTCTTCTTTTTTGTTTCTTTTATCTTTTTTGCTGTGCCTACAGATTTGTTTTATATCAACATCGCTATGGTATAACGTAAACTTAACATGTGTTCATTTAATGCTAATGGTCAAACAGGAAGGCCATTTTGGCTGTGCAGCACTGAAAAGAATCTGGGCTGTCTACGTCTCTGTCTTAAAATGTTTATTCAAGCAAATAGAATCATCATGGTACTGGAAAACAAAAACATGAAAAAAGAACGGAGACAATTTTGGTGTTTCTTTTACGCTTATGATACTTAGCACAAGTTTCTTTTCGTCGATTATGTATTATTAGAATGATGAATGGCAAGAGTTAAGATGTGTATATTTACCTCGAGACTGTTATGTTTACATATATATATATATATATATATATATATATATATATATATATATATATATATATATATATATATATATATATATATATATATATATATATATATATATATATATATATATATATACACAGGTTTGCTTATCTATCCGAAAACTTCTTGAAAACCAATAAGTCCCCGTGGTTATTATTTCTGCAGCAATGACTGCGTTGCACCTTTTGTCTAACGTGTGGAAATTTACAGTGAATGATCAATGACACTTTTTATTCTTCCTCTCTTTGCGCAACAAGCAACAAACAGTGTGGAAATAGGTAAACATGAAAAGATCCTTAAGGAAAATGAAGATCAGACAAATTTATGGATGGAGATAAGAGATCAAAATAAGTAGATGTTAGGTGTATGCCAAATTGACTTTTTGATGGTTCTCTTGTTTTCTTTATGATATGTTCTAATATAAAGTCATAGACGTTAAAATCCAGCATCAGCTTGACAAGAACCAGCAGTAAGTGAAACTTCATGAGACTACACAATACATCTTGGTAAGGATCGGCGGGTATGACACGCAAGTAACACGAACAATACGTATTAAAACAAAACACAAAGATGATTGTCACCACCTTAGAAATAGCATAAAGCGATTGGCCAGGGTTGAACTGGCGAACAAGCCAGTAATTTTATAGATACTGGAATACGGGCACTCAGCACACCTGTTAATAATTTCTATTCTAGATGGATTATTTTTGTATTCATTGTTATACTGCGCTTTTTCTTTTCCATCTGTACCGCTAGATTTATCGTCGATTTGTCCTTTGTGCTTTCCTGTGTTGCTTGATAAGACTTATTAACTTATCGCTTTGAGATGAGAGTAATCAACCTCAATAAGTTCAAATTAGCGCGGGTCTCTTGGAGCTCAGGCATGTGGAGGCAAGTGGTGGTAGCCAACCTCACACACGTGGCTACTGCTTATATAACCAAACTGTTACTCGATGAAACTTACTGTTACTAGTGTATTATCATTATAATCACCAAAACACAGTATCAAAGAGTGCGTTTTGATGATAAAGAATACCAATGTTAAATATCAGTTCAACTCGTATATTCATCGCATCGGTTGGTACTCGCCACAGGCCTCCCTAGTTGCCATGTTCACCAAAGCTTCAAGATGACTTTTAAGATCTGATTGCTTCTCGGCCTTTTGGCTAAAATCAAAGTGTATTTATAAGATACTCGCTTTACTTATGAAGTCACCATCATGTTCAGGACCATCTTCGTATCTAAAGATAACTCAGCGTGACTAGCTTCACGATACAGAGCTACTACTAGCCTACTAGTTCGAAGATTCCTACTGTGGTTTTGGGGAGGGAATCAAATCACAAACAAATTGAAGCATTGATTCACCTCATTACACGCCTCATCAAATTATCAGATGCCAGAGAAGAAAACGATGATCATCACAGCAAGCAAGGAAAAGATAAGAAATAAATATCTGAGTTAAGAAGACCTGCGTTAACCAAGATTAGACCAGCTTACCTCAAGCCTATGCGTGGTCTCTCTTTTTATTCGTTCTTCTTCATTCATCCCTCCTACCAGCTCAGCTTCACTCCTCCTTTTTCCACATAAGTCACCGCTCTTTAGCACATCCTTCCACGAAACAGAAAACCACGAAGCACAACACTTATATGGTATTTGATGTGGTTTATCAGATTCACTTCTGTAACAAGCTCACGAAAGGAATGTTTAACTCCGATAGTCGATCTCACTCCTTGGTTTGAAACACTAGGTTATATACTGTTCTCAGAGAATAGAGATGACTGTTCAAGTAATCACATAAGTTTTTCATGTTAGTTGTATGGGATACGCGTTAACCTATTATCAGGGTCACAGATCGTTCTTTATCCAGTAAAACCTCACAACAGAGCAATTTAGAAGTACTCTGGAGTCGTGGTGAAACGCGAACACATGAAAATGCAATCCATCAGCTGCACCTTGAATTATATTAAATGAATATCCGAGAGACTATTGACTGGTAAAATAAAGATGCAATTTCTAACAATATGCAACTCTTTACAGAACACCTGATAAAGTACAGAATGAGGCTAGAGAAGAAAATAATAACGAAAGAAAACGTAACATATTTTACTTAACATGCTGCCGCATGCCACGCCACATGCCGTCTCCTGAGTTTGAGTTTTTGACATCTAAAGTTCATGAAGATGACCGAGCTAGAGAGATTGTACAAGAGTAATTCACCACAGACATGTAGCTAAGGTAAGAATTCTCGCTCGTCGCTACAATAAATGTCGACTGACTGAATGAACGTGACGGGTTCCGAAATGATTTTAAGTTTATCTCTATAGCACTTTTCGCTGTGACCTTCAGCATACTTGTCACAGATCATCTCTTTGTCACGCCACGCATTTCTTTGCCGGCCACATGATTGCTCGATTATTCATCTTGACCTTTGGAACTCGTCGCTACCACAGCACACACTCGGGTATAAATGTTCCATACCTGAATACCAAGTGACGGGATGATCACACGCACATCACAAGCCACTTATTATTAAATTCATGTAACCTTGTGAAGCTGATGGCCCCGGCCAGCTTGTGAAACGGCTAAAATTGGAAGTAGAGATGATAGTATGATAAGGATAATAATGATAATGATGATGCTAATATAAAAATGACAAGAATGATAATAAAAATAATAGAGATAATAATAATAATAATGATAATAATAGTAATAATAATAATAATAATAATAATAATAATAATAATAATAATAATAATAATAACAATAATAAAAATAATGATAATAATAAATATAATAATAATAATAATAATAAAAATTAAATAATAATAATGATAATAATAATAATAATAATAATAATAATAATAATAATAATAATAATAATAATAGTAACATTAATATGGATAATAGATAAAGTTAATAGATTAACAGGTTAACTAAAACGTATACACTCAGGAAACTACGAACAAATCCTCATGACCAGTAGAAACCAAAAAGAAAGAAAGACAAAAGGAAATATTTGAAAAAAATACTGTTAAATGTGCCGAATGATAAAAACAGATGGATAAATAAATTAATCACATGAATTGACACACACACACGCACACACACACACACACACACACACACACACACACACACACGCGGCGAGGCAAATGAGCAAGCCTCTTAATGTGTGCCCCCTGTTCACCTAGCAGTAAAATAGGTACGGGATGTAACTCGAGGGGTTGTGGCATCGCTTTCCCGGTGTGTGGAGTGTATTGTGGTCTCAGTCTTACCCGAAAATCGGTCTATGATCTCTGAGCTCGCTCCGTAATGGGGAAGACTGGCTGGGTGACCAGCAGACGACCAAGGTGAATTACACACACACACACACACACACACACACACTTCTTCAGTAAATAAAGAAATAATATATATATATATATATATATATATATATATATATATATATATATATATATATATATATATATATATATATATATATATATATATATATATATATATATATATATATATATATATATATATATATATATATATATATATATATATATATATATATATATATATATATATATATATATACATATTGAGTTAAGCTGCGCCGTAGATGAAACATTACCTTGAAAATGAAGGTGTTTGGTGGTGTTGTATGAGAAGACTGGCCAGTGGTGGTGGTGGGGAGATGGTGGTGGTGCGGTGGGTTGGGGCGGGACGGGTTTACGGGTGTAGGGGAAAGGTGGAGCTGGTACCCTGTTCCTGCCTGACCCGTCATGCAAGGGTGGAAGCCACCGCGCCACCACCACCTATTGGGAAAAACTTCATTTTGGTCATTCATGCAAGGGAGGGAGGGTCTGGCGCCGCCTTGCCCCGTGAGAGTGGCGGCCATTATCCCCGACCTGCTGACTGTTTCCTCCTGCTGAGGCTGGTGGCGGCGAGGAAAGTTCCCTTGCTATTTATCATTTATTTTGGTCTGCAGCAGTGGGTCTCGGCGCCCCAGGAGCGAGGGAGTCAGTGGTTGTGATTCAGTCCCAGCCGTGGACTTCCTTCCTCTTAGCGTCACTGAACACAAAACTAATAAATATTTAACCAAAGAGGACTTCCCTAACTTGGCGCCGTCCATTATTTTGTTACAGTTTATGATTAAAGGTGCATATATATATATATATATATATATATATATATATATATATATATATATATATATATATATATATATATATATATATATATATATATATATATATATATATATATATATATATTTATAATAACAAAAGATGTTGTATTTGGAAGACGATGCAAATAAAAAATTAAAGTAAGAAAAATAGTTTAGTATAATGAGAATGAAGGGGATTTTTTGGTTCTCTTTGGTTTTGTGAGAGCATAAAGTTGTGTTGGTAGGCGTTTCCAGCCTTCACTTCTTGCCCCTTTTAGTACCACTTACCGAAACATGGAGAACTCTGAATTACTATACATCTCTCTCTCTCTCTCTCTCTCTCTCTCTCTCTCTCTCTCTCTCTCTCTCTCTCTCTCTGACTTTCATTGCTTTCTACAATATAATACAAGGCCAAGACTCTAGCGGCCAACCGTGCTTCACTCAGTCATTGCACAGGCGGCTGCTGAGTGCCGGGGAGCGTGGCGGCGCCCGCCCATGGGTCTGGACAGCCGGTGCCCAATACTGGCCACAAACGCCTCCCACACTTAAATTTTCCTTCTGTTCTTGTCCATTTTCCACTTGCCAAGCCACTTTTTGTTGGCCATCAGCCGGCATTAATGTTGCTTTTTGATCTGCAGCGGGAACTAGACACAGATTATAGCCGATCTGCTTAGTTGTGTCATGGTGGGGCGGCCCAACCGCCCTGGTGTCCCCCGCCACTGCCTTCCCTCCACCAAGGCACCAGTCATCAGAGGGGACGCCTCGCCTCGTATGGTTAAACATAGTAAGGTAAATGATACAACTCAAATCATACGCAAACATAGAAGTTTTTTTTAAAAACTTCTGATACATAAGTACACTGGCGTTGTGCATATATATATATATATATATATATATATATATATATATATATATATATATATATATATATATATATATATATATATATATATATATATATATATATATATATTAATCTTTTTATTTATTCTAAAGAATACGAAAGAATTATTTGATATACGAAAATCCTCAGACAATATTGAGGATTTTCCAACTGAATACATATTATTTGTAATTATAACATATAACATATAAGATTTATATCTCTTACGTCCATTCTATCTGTTACTCTTACAAATAATGACACTAAGCAATATTGCCTTCCTCTCTGTTTTCTTTTCATATTAATTCAAGCAAAATATGAAAAATACTTCAACACTAAAGAAAATAAAATTCGCGGCAGATACCGAACACTGGCACAAGGGCGGCTGAAGGTCACACTGACGCCACGCCCGGGGAAAATTATTAAAAAAGAAGCAATGGAAAGAAAACCAAAACGACGACGAACCGAACAGTAATGAGCGAAACAGCGAGGGAAGGACAAACAGGACTCTTACAGAAACTCAACAGCAAAATGCAACAATACAATGGTAAATGAGATATGCCTATGGACCTACACTACGTGAACTAGTACAACAATTATACAATAAATTAAAAGAACAGTGCCAAAGGACATATTAGTGTGGTAATACTACGGCTACAGACACACTAGTGGAGATCAGGAAGGTACCCGGGAAATCAGCTAAACCTAATTTACAGCTTAAGCTTTTGAAATGCCAGCCGGTGAAAACTGAGAACTACTTTTGTATGACATGATTTTTGTGTGTTTGTGTGCGTGCGTGTATGTATGTATGTATGTGTGCGTTTGTGTGTTTATATATGTGTGTGTCAGAGGGCATGAGAGGCCGGCTGGTGGAAAATCTTGGAAATTGCAATGGTTGACGTTTCCCCCGGCCACAGCCACGCGTAAGGAGGTACCTTTCTACCTCCCCTGATAACCTTGGGTTCGTTGAATACCGCCGTCAAGGGAGTTCCTGCCTCCGTGTCCAGCCTCTTGGCTAACGAACCCTCCGGCCTGTGTGTGTCACGTATAGGGGATGAGGTCTGTGGTTGCAATGCAGGGAGTGTAAAGACAAGTGGTTTTGAGTCCTTCCTGACACCGCCAAACCGTGGAGGCTCTATCACTTGCAAAGCCTCATGGCGGGACTCAGAACCTACACTATCAATATCTATAAACTTCGGGAAAACTACTCGATCCTCGTCACTTACAGTGTTAAGGTCTTCAGCTAAACGCTTCAGGTTCTGGATAGCTAGTTTAATGTTTCTTGAATTCTGTGAAGCAAGAGATTCCTTTTGAAGTGCCTCGAGTGTCTTCAGAATGCGTTTCTCCTCCAGGCGGTCACTCCTAAGGAAGGGTGTGTCGTCTAGGGCGGTGAAGCCTCTCAGGAAGATGCGTGTGGGGACTGGGGTGGAGCTGGGGGGCGGGACTGTCCTGGGCGCGGGACAAACTGTTACTTACACCGCTCCTGATGGGTGTAAACGTAACTCTATTCGCATGCATCTACTATTTAGTGAAATATCAAGTAATTAAAGTTAAGAAGAAAGTTTAAAATAATGACCAATAAAATGACACCTTCGTTCAGCCTTTTCTTCCTACGATTCATGTCCAAAAAAATCGGCATTGCATTTTATGTAATGATGTGTTGAAAAATTAATCCTTCTTTCTCATTTAAACTTCATCTACGGTTTATCTACTCCCTTACTTTTGATTATGAAATATACACAACCCAAGAAAAATGGTCTACAATGTCATCAAATTTATAAAATAGAAAACAATAAATCTAAAGATTTTGATCTCACTTACCTCTGCACTGTACCTTTCTCGAGAATCTTGACAGGGAACACCACTGCGTCACTGGAGGGCGAGGGTCTCTCTTCCCTTGGAGCTGCAGGACCCACGTTTGAGAAGCTGGACGTCTCGAAAGAAGATGAGGACGAGGGTGACTGTAGAGGCAGCTGGGAGATATCCGGCGTGGCCACAAGCGCCTCTACGTGCCCCGTCTGGCGGCGACCAAGAGATTTACAATGCATTAATCAGATTATAAAACACCATCATATTTGGAAAGTCGATCAGGCAGTCAGCTGCCGGCGTGTAGTAGGTATGCGAACACATGCCACATGTGGCTGGATCAAAGTTAAAAAAAAATTGATACACTGTATGTGAATATTTGATGCTGTTGACCAAACTTTACTTTCATATATCAATCCACTTTGTATTGTTCGTGGTGTGTGTGTGTGTGTGTGTGTGTGTGTGTGTGTGTGTGTGTGTGTGTGTGTGTGTGTGTGTGCATATATATATATATATATATATATATATATATATATATATATATATATATATATATATATATATATATATATATATATATATATATATATATATATATATATATATATATATATATATATATATATATATATATATATATATATATATATATATATATATATATATATATATATATATATATTTATATATATGCACACACACACACACACACACACACACACACACACACACACACACACACACACACACACACACACACACACACACACACGTACACACATATATATACATATATATATATATATATATATATATATATATATATATATATATATATATATATATATATATATATATATATATATATATATATATATATATATATA
>NC_059293.1:14096294-14128794 GCF_017591435.1 Portunus trituberculatus
TTATCTATTTATTTTGAAGTGTCAAAGAGAGGATAAAAAATCTACAAGAAAAAGTCAGGTAATAATATGAAAAGCTTCAATTCATATAAGAACCACGCTTCGCCTTTACTCATGAAAGCTTATTCCTGCATGGAATTCAGTTATCTATTTTCCCTTTTTTATTATCAAGAAATCTGTTCACAGGAAAACCATGGGAGAGATATTCTGGGAAATTGGAATATCTTCCTTAATTCTATTAATTGATCCTCATCTTACCTCATGAAAGCTTCTGTTGGAATGGAGCTCTTTTATTAACAAATCTACTTCTTTAAGTTCAAGAAGATTGTCCAAGGAGCAAGAAACTTGACAA
This sequence comes from Portunus trituberculatus, assembly GCF_017591435.1. NCBI lineage: Eukaryota > Metazoa > Arthropoda > Malacostraca > Decapoda > Portunidae > Portunus > Portunus trituberculatus. Next base: position 14,096,644 of record NC_059293.1, read on the forward strand.
GAAAATCATGGAAAACTAAAAAAAAATAAACTATTTTTCTCACACAAATTATGTATAATCTTTCCTCAAGGAAATTATTGTGTGCACGGAATTGTATAACCATTATCTTCATAATCAGCAATACGCGAGGAAAAATCAAGAAACGAGAATGAAATAAAAAACGTAAGATATGCTGGCCAACTAAATTCCAGAGGTGTGTTAATTATGATACACAAAATGGATTTATAATTCAATACCATAAAAGATAAGAAATTATTCCATGACTTTATTTTATAAAATATATGATCTGTTTTTCAAGATATATAGCTTTTGCAACTATAGACTATTATGATAAACTCACACACACACACACACACACACACACACACACACACACACACACATATATATATATATATATATATATATATATATATATATATATATATATATATATATATATATATATATATATATATATATATATATATATATATATATATATATATATATATATATATATATATATATATATATATATATATATATAACAACTAGGTAAAGGAACGCACAAACATACACACACACACACACACACACACACACACACACACACACACACACACACACACACACACACACAGACACACACACACGCACAGTAATTGTATATTTTTTGGTAATACAGGTGCAAGAATACTTTTTTTTTTTCATGATACCGGGGATCATATCTCCTCAATATTAAGTCATGGGATTATTACTAAAGTCTTAAAATTATTAGCTAATTGGGTAAATATTTAGTCTGACATAAATGACAATTGTATGACGTAACGCAAGTGTGTGGTTGATATTATAAAGTGGTTGGCATTGGAGTGACGCTTCTTGAGTGTCACCTAGGAATACCATGTTATAATCCAGGTGAATATTGGTGAGCAGGCAGGGACATATACACAGACAGACGGAAAAATAAAAACAGATAAGTAGACAAACAGATAAATAGAAACTGACAGATAAATAAAACGTAGATAAAGAATAAATGACAGGCAAGGTAAGTAGGTAGTCAGACAGACAAACATACATCTAAAACAGATAGGCAGACAGATACCTTGATTCATCATGCATTCTTAGAAGTAATCCTCATCTTATCAAATTATATCGACAGATAAACAAATACACAGCTCAATCCTTCTTCATTATTATCATTATCAAAACACTTGTAACAATGTAATTATGAATTTGTTTCTTCTTCAGGGAACGGATCTTTCTTTCAGTTTTCTTATCTCTAGTTAGAATCTAGAAAATAATAAATATATAGCTTAAAAAAAATAATGAAACAGAGCGGTTCTTAATATGCCAGCATTCTGAAAGGAAAACATGTATAGTTGTCACTAAACATAAAAAACACATAAAGAATCGGTAAATTTTATATGTACAGTTTCTTTTAAAGGTACAATATGTAAGATTTTATATATATTTGCGTAAGTTGTCTATTCATCGCAAACTTTGAAAAAATAAAATACGCAGGATACTTAACCAAACTTTCATATCTTAACATCTCACTACTCACACCGCCACTAAGAAACACTACTAGTCTTACTCCAGTAGTAAAAATTTTCCTCAACACACACACACACACACACACAAACTTTGCTGTGCGAACATGTGCAGGCACAGCCATAGCTGGAAGTGTATTTGTATGGTATGGGGAAGGGCATGGAAGAGTAAACACACATACACACAAACACACACACACACACACACACACACACACACACACACACACACACACACACACACACACACAACCACGTGGTGTGTGAGGCAGCATGCACTTGAATAAAAACTCGTATATTCCAAGCCGACATCGATCAGAAAGTTTATTTACATCCAGTAAATCTACATATTTACCCAAAATAATAATTAATTTCATATCAGAAGTATCGTGCATGTACATATATAACAGCATGTATATATACTGGACACGCCTGCGGTCCATTCATAAACGAGTAAAATGACAAATACACACGTAGTAAAAGAAACAGGAAAAGAGCGAATGAGAGAGAGAGAGAGAGAGAGAGAGAGAGAGAGAGAGAGAGAGAGAGAGAGAGAGAGAGAGAGAGAGAGAGAGAGAGAGAGAGAGAGAGAGAGAGAGAGAGAGAGAGAGAGAGAGAGAGAGAGAGATGGATACATATAAATATATAGATATATAGATATGCACCCACAGAGCGAGGGGAGCGAGGGAGGGAGCCTGCAGCGACTCTATCATGTTACTGTGGTGGTGGGGGAACAGCGGGCGTGATGGCAGTAGTCAGTCGTCAACACAACACCAGCCAGCTCCACCACACTCTCCCCGCCCACGCCCACACTCACGCCCACGCCCACGCACCCATACCTTAGGGAACATTCCACGGTAGGTTCAACACGAAGAACCCTCCCGTGCATGACGATTCTGATTCTGTGTCCCAAGTGTGTGGTGCTCTTAGTGTTATTATTCACTGTCCCTGTGATGCTGTGACATTCTGTGCATCATCTTCCCCACAGAAATGTACAGTGATGTTTGTGCATCATTTGTGTGTGTTTCGATTTTTTTTTTTTTTATCTTCCTTCCGGCGAGGTAAAATGAAACGGAAGGAATGGAGAAATGTCCTGTTTTGTGGTGACGTCTCGCGTGATTGTTAGTTCGGAGCTCCGCATGTGTTTGTGTGTCTGTTTCCTCCCACCAACGGTAAGGGAGGTGTGTCCCCGGGAGCGAGACCTGCGGAGGAGCGAAACCGTGGCGGAGGACAGGACGCTGGGGCCGTAACGCAGCCTCATTATGCATCATGGGGTTATCCACTTACCCATCATTGTAGAAAAAATTAACACAAACTCATGACGCAAAAAAATTACCAAATGACGATGCATGTAATGAATGTATGGGTCATTCACTCCCGGTGCAAGCAGGCAGTGATGGGGACAAAATGCATGACAGATCACCGCAAGTCAACTAACGTTAATTGGTGTCCTACGAACTGCTGCTGGGCGGAAAGTGTATGCCGATCAGGTTTCCGTATTAATATGGTTACGGTATAAAAAAATTAGTAATTCTAGTGCCTTATGGAGCAGGCCAGTGATGTGGAAGCGGTGGGCCTGAGATCATGCGCGGCTGTATTGATTAATCATACATGGAGTACTTTGGTCCGCGGAGGGTGAGGCCCGGCGGCCCCTCACGTCCCCGAATCCGTCTGGGCCCTCGTAAGGCCGCGCATAGACCCACCACCGCGGCCCTTAGCGTGCATTCTGTCGAGGCCAAGGATGACGGCACCTGGAGGGGAGAGCCAGTGGTTAACAGTCAAAGGGAAAGCCAGAGGCGGACGCCGGCGGTACTTCCAGCCGTCATTTGGGTTGGCTCCGGCCTGCATCCGCCTCGCCACGGCAACACCTCAAACACTCAGATGTTATATTTGTTTTTTAAAATTTCTACGCATTTCAAACAGTCACAATACCACAGCCAACCGCTGGGAGCTGAGCAACAAGCGTGTGGTTTCTACAATAATCTGGACCCCCTCCTACCCCCATGCCTCTCCCTGGCCTCTGCCTCGCCCCGTCAGCCGCAGCGCTACAGGACATACCTACTAGCGGGATGGGATTCCTCTCCTCAAAGCCGATGAGACCTAAAACTCCCTCCTCACCTATAAATATTTAAGCTCATATGTGTATATATATTATATTTTTTTCTTTTTCTCTTTATGCACATCACATGGACCGGGCACAAGGGCCGTAGATAGACGCTAGCTTCGATGGCGCAATTAGTTTAATTACTTTGTTTGGCAATGCTGTGGCTGCCTTTCATTCCTCCCGACCACGTTGTGTGTCGGGACTGAGGTCACAAGGGCGAGGCAGCGAGCGGTACTTTGGCTTAGCGACTCAACATTTTCCACAGACCTGCTCATGCTTATCACCCTCCTGCCAATGACTCACACTTCCACGACTCTAAAAGTTTAAGAGCAAATCAAGCATAAATCTCGGATAATCTCCAAATGCTAAAGCAGAATTTGCTCCATAAGGCGCATCATCCCTCATGCGAGTCACCATATTGGAAGTGCAGATAACGACAAGCCAATCACAAGCAGTAACTCACTCATTTAGGAATAATCGCCTCACGGGATTATAGACGCAAAAGTCCAGCCTGGCCAGACCCACGGGGGCAAAAAACGCCGCAGATGAATGTCGAGGATTACCGAAGGCAGGGAATGTCCAGAGAAACGGAAAAACTAGGAAAAAGAAAATATACACGAAGTGCTGCGAAAAAAAAAGAAAACAAATATTGATGCGAATTACTAAACTGTAGAAAATTGAAAGCTGCACAATACCAAAAATATTTAGTGCACATAGAAAAGCAAAACAGCTGAGAACAACGAAGAAACGTAAAAAGTTATATATATATATATATATATATATATATATATATATATATATATATATATATATATATATATATATATATATATATATATATAATGCCACTCGTTTGAGAGGAAATGAGGGAGACAACTGATATTTTTTATTGTCAATGCACAAAATTATGATCAATACAGACTTTTTTTTTCTGGACCATATATTTCGTTGCTTCCTCAACTATTAGCAAGAACACTAGCACGAGGAGCAGCGCCATGCAGCGGTGCTTCATTAAGGAGGGCTATAGTGCTCATTGCATCCTTTGCTAGCTCCCTACATGTAAAGAATAAAATAAATCAGCGATTCCTGAGGGCAGGAGCACCTTGCACGCCTCACACACGGCTGAGAGGAGGCAACATACACAGCTTTACGGGAGTCACGGTGCATGAAGCATAACAAATCAACATGACATTCAGGTAATTTCCACGCACCACCAGGATGTGATCATGAGGTGACAAGAAGTTAATAAATATCAAGGAACTGCAGGTGAGGAGACGCGGGGAGCGGCAGACGGACATCAGAGGACCGCTTCCCGGCACTGGAAAACTTCCGGGGCTCAACAGAACAGATGAACGAAACACTGAAGGGAAGGCCAAGAAGTGAACACAATGAACTAAGACAGGAAGGAAGAAATAAAATAAAAGTATGATCTATGAAAAACCTGATAAAGGGGATATTAGATAACAAAAGGATGGGAAAAAACACATTCGCACATAGCAAGTTGGATAGATCGACACGACATAAAAATATATTGAGACACATATAATTTCCCAGTATGGGCCCGTTTTTGTCATTTGCCTCCAGAGTATTCACGAACATGCACAGGAAATCACACAACTTTCCCTCATAATTTAGCCGGCGGTGAATGGAGTGATAAGGGCTCACCCCACGCTGCGCCGCCCACCGCGCCGCCGCACCACACCACCTCCCTTACGCACACCGCGCCACGCCACGCCACGCCGCGAACATCTGCCTTTACACATCTGCATTGAAACACAATTAATGATCCGGTTGTATACTCCACCGTATTGAAACTGACCACGTTGTACGGAAATATTAGCCTATTGCGCCCTCTGCGATGTGAGCTCCTCCAGTGCTGTGCTTAATTAACACTAAACTGAACGACTGACCATCACCACAGCTACATTCAACACCACCATCACCATCACCACCATCACCACCAACACCACTCTTTACATAGGTGACGGTTTGGTGGTTGGAGAAGTGTACCTTTGAGTGTGTCACCTTGAGTGGTAGGCTTTTGTATATGTTTGTTGTGTGTGTGTGTGTGTGTGTGTGTGTGTGTGTGTGTGTGTGAGAGAGAGAGAGAGAGAGAGAGAGAGAGAGAGAGAGAGAGAGAGAGAGAGAGAGAGAGAGAGAGGTGGTACTGCGTGACTGAGGCTTGGAAGCTTTAGATAGTGAGAGTGAGGAAGTGAGAGTTAGGGCTGCAACACAGTATATAATATAGATAACATCAATGAGCACATAAATATGCAAATGTGAAAATATAGAAGAAAGAGAGATAATATAAATGAAGAAGGTTAGTGAATGAGTAAGTGAATGAGTGACTGAGTGAGTGAGCGAATGTGTGAGTGAAAGGGGGAGCGGAAGAGAGGGCGGGAGTTTGCAAGTCCCGCAGTGTTTTCTATCTCCACCTCCCACCCGTCTAAATCCTCACCAAGGAATTCAGGCGAAAGAATGACACTGGACTGACACACACACGCACACACACACACACACACACACACACACACACACACACACACACACACACACACACACACACACACACACACACACACACACACACACAGAGTTACAATTGTCTTCTACCATAAGAAAAGTAGGAAATCTTAAGAAAAATACAACCAGTAACCTCTTAATTTTTTTCATACTTTTAAACTACCATAAAAAAAAGATGAATGAAAGAGCATCACAAGGCTTCAAGAATTACTGAATTATATATTTATATACCATTGTCATTGAACAGGTATATGGTTAATTCATCTCAAAAGCAACATAATATTACAATTTAATATATTTTTTCGTTACTGAATGCTACCGATCGATAGACTGAAGAATGATCAAGACAATGTCATGTTGTCTCTATTACAGTAGGCAGCAGTAATACAACCGAGTCTTGCGCGTGGGTGGGACACTCAGGCGTCACCACACTGAAGCGACATGACCTCCGAGGACGAGAAACAGAATAAAAATGTCAGGTGTGGACTTTTGCCGGGCGTGAGACGGGTGGGGTGAGAAGGATGGGCGAGGGTGAAGGGCGAGGGGAGAACGGCTTTGCCCTTGTCTATCTCAGTCCCGTCGGAGGTCGTGGACTTTTTACAAGAAACGGGAGAATAGGAAAAAAATACATATATAAATCTGGATGACGTGCTTCACAGTGTGGCTTCCCAAACACAAAGACAGAGTGTACCTCGATGAATATTAGTGTGTGGTTGAGGGAGGCAGGCGCGTCCCTCTCCAGCATCCCTCAGCGCACGGGCTCAGGTCAACCCTCCCTCAGGCGGCTGGCGAGAAGGTAACAAGCCGTGTTCATGTTGTTTGGGGGGGTGAACTCAGGCCATGTAACCCCCTTTGTAAGAGTCTCATACCCGCATGAAGGGATGGAGGATATATGTATGCAAAAAATAAACAAACAAAAAAATACAGGGAGGCTTTCACCATTCCCGACTGCAGTGGAGGTCTTAGCGAGGCCGGTCTGTGTGGGTTTTGCTCTTCCCCGGCCTACTGGCGATCAGCGGGCACTGCACACGCTAACTCTGGCCCGTGGGGACACACGCCAAGCTTTTTCTCTGTTTGCATTTGGTTCTGAGACAAAACAAAATACTTTCTATTTTTTCTCCCAAACGCAGCCACGCACAACCACACTGTTTTTATCGAAGCATCAAGAAAACGATGCAAACAAACTACTGGCTATGGGAATCACCATTTTTCTTAGGATATATATATATATATATATATATATAACATAATGATAATGAAAAAAGTGAATAAGTGAAAAGCTGTATGCAAAGACTGATCAGTTCACTGCCTTGTTCTATCGCAAGCTTTTAGCTTCGTAAAAGCAGTCTGCACATTTTAATTGGAGACAAGATAAAATTCAATATAAGAAGGAAATTCTGTACCAGCCTTGCAATGATCTAAAGATACAAAACTGAACACGGAACATTCAGAAGGTAACACAAAACAGTGTTCTGCTAAAATTTTCGTTGAGTTAAGGTTATAGTAGATCCTGAACGTATTGAAATCATCTCACACCATCAGTATCAAAATAATGGTTGCAAAGAATCTTAAAAACAAGTTGCGGTGAGTGTCTTGTGCTCCGGAACTCAAGGATTGCTTTCCTGCGGGAAGCACTATCGAGACACCATTGTCTCACACGACTAATAAGTAATATATGAGGAGAATCATTGTTTGCAACGTGATAATTATTTTCACTAATCAAATAGAGGTTGGGTAAAGGATGCACAATAGAACATAGGACATCTCACAATATAATGAAAATATTAAAGCTCCAAGAAGAATGTATAGCCAGCTTCTGAGGTGCCTTGCTATTTCTCTCCCGAAAAAGTACATTCATAAATGGCAGAATAACAGAGGTTGGAAGAGTATTACAAAATCGTCCAGAGAATATAACAATAAACCTAAGGTGTAGGATGTCTTACACAAATTATACGGAGCTTATATAAGGCTGAGGCTGAGCGGGACCGTCAAAGTAAAAAAACAAGACCATCAATCATAGAAATAGTTGTGGGAAAAAAGGAGAAAAGCAACACTGAGACATGCTAAGAGAATAAAGGCAATAAATCAAAGGAGAGCAATTGATAAGACGAACTTTAGACTCAATGATATTAAATTACCTTTACGAAGAAAGAAACGGGTGATTATCTACACACCGTTCATCAAGAAAAGGAGAACAAGATCATATCTCGGAAATCAATTAGCAATACTTAGCAGTGTGATGTGTCAGATCATCCACACACTGCAGCTAACACATAAGAATAAATTCTCTTCCTTCTTTAAACATCTGGCGGCATAATGTATTTCAAATTTACAATTAAAAACAGTATTTCACACACGGTATACGGAAAATCATTAACTTGCGGCAAATATGAAATGTCACCGGTCTTTTAGGTAAAGGAACATTCATTCATGAATTAGGTTACTAGCTTCAACTAAAGTGAAAGAAAAGAATATTTGTGAGTGTTCTTGTGTACACAGCAGTCAGGGAATATGAAGACTAGGTTCACGAAGGCTGCAAGTAGCCAAGGAGAAGTATTCTTAGCTTCCGCCGCCGCCGCCCCGCGGCCACCAAGCTATCTGCCTCGCTGCCTGTCTTCATCCGCCTTAATCTTGATTATCATTTTAATCAACACAGTTGGTAATTACGGAAATTTATCTATGATTATTATGCATTCTGTGAATTTTAATGATGATAATTTAAAGTGATTGAAAATACCTTGGGTTTATTCAAGATGCTGCGCCTTTTATGACTGCAATTTGAGTAAAACAATTATTGTAATGTCAACATATATTGACATAATGGCAGACGCTTTAGTTAATTAAGTAAAAAAATACATACATATAAACATATATATATATATATATATATATATATATATATATATATATATATATATATATATATATATATATATATATATATGTGTGTGTGTGTGTGTGTGTGTGTATATATATATATATATATATATATATATATATATATATATATATATATATATATATATATATATATATATATATATATATATTATACTCATAGGACAACATTTTACTGCTTCACATGTGACTTGACACTATTTCATAAACACGTGAGTCATCAAAGAACCTAATTCTTACCTTCGATAATTTACATGAGCCTTGAGAGAGGTTTCTAAGGACAATGAGGAAAACACTGCAATATACAAATTGCATACATCTCGTTTATGAATTTATGACTATCAGAATCTTTTTCCATTCATGATCATCAAATAATTTTCATTATTTTCTCATCATCATCATCATCATTAGGTAAAATTTGTTACTTCTACTGCTATCACCACCAACCACAACACCCACATCACCATCACCACTACCACCAGCACCACCACCACCATCACTACTACTGCTAATACTACTACTATTACTACTATTACTTCTACTACTACTACTACTACTACTACTACTACTACTACTACTACTACTACTACTACTACTACTACTACTACTACTACTACTACTACTACTACTACTACTACTACCACTACTACTACTACTACTACAGTCACTACTCTTGCACTATAGGAACTTAAAATGGACATCTTCATATTGCCTAAGGGTCACAAAAGTGAACTGGAAGACACCTGGCCAGAAGGCTGAGTATCCCTCCCCAGATATTTTTAATTCCTTTTAAAAAACAAGAAGGAAACAGAAGGGAAACTTCTGACTTTTTCTTTCTCTTGTTGGTTATCTCTCTCTCTCTCTCTCTCTCTCTCTCTCTCTCTCTCTCTCTCTCTCTCTCTCTCTCTCTCTCTCTCTCTCTCTCTCTCTCTCTCTCTCTCTCTCTCTCTCTCTCTCTCTCTCTCTCTCTCTGTATGTATGTATGCATGAATATATATATATATATATATATATATATATATATATATATATATATATATATATATATATATATATATATATATATATATATATATATATATATATATGCACACATTGTTATTATCACTATTATTATCATCACCCACACATTCACAAACTCACACACACACACACACACACACACACACACACACACACACACACACACACACACACACACACACACACACACACACACACACACACACAGCTTTTACAAGTGATTCTTTTAGAACAGTTCCATCCCAGCATGTCAAACGTATGAGAAATGAAACAATGGCATATTATTGGATAAAAAATAAGAACACTATTTAATGGCGAGGAGTGACTTTCGATAAATGTGGAAAGCGTCTTCTGTAGTCAGTATTCAGGCAACTTTTGAGATGACGGGGAAATAACTAATCAGTATGTATAGAATTAGTGCCGCTGAGGTGGATTAAAGGATCAAAGTTTTATATCTATTGGTGCCAAGCGGTTCTATTCTATAAGTGTGTGTGTGTGTGTGTGTGTGTGTGTGTGTGTGTGTGTGTGTGTGTGTGTGTGTGTGTGTGTGTGTGTGTGTGTGTGTGTGTGTGTGTGTGTGTGTGTGTGTGTGTGTGTGGGTGTTTGTGTGTGTTTCTCTTTTTGTATGCTATGTGTTCATATATATATATATATATATATATATATATATATATATATATATATATATATATATATATATATATATATATATATATATATATATATATATATATATATATATATTCTGGTATGTATTTTCATCACAAGATAGGCGGGGAATATAAAATAGAATGCTGCATTAAATATACAAGCGATGCAGAATAAAATGAGTCTTTCAGCTCATATTTGACCTTAGAAATCATGAAAACGTCTTGAGAAAAGTTATAAGGCAATATGCTGAGTCAAAAAATATCTTATGTTTATTCCAATTCGAAGAAAAAGAAATTTTATGCACAAAATTATTGTGACAGGATCAGATGCTAGTCACTACTAAAAAAAAGGCACTGAAAAGGTGCGTCTAAAAAATTAGAAGGGATAATGAGGAGGCAGATGAAATTGCACCTGATTCTAAAGAAAGACGGAGTGTAACGCAGCAGATCTTGAAACCGAAATATTCAGAAAGGACACAAGAGCAAAAGTTATAGTTTTAACTCTCTGTGACACCTTCAGAAGATGTGAGAGTTGGTATTAATAATAAAAAAAAGCAGAGAACATTTGCTTTAAAATGATTGTTTTATTAATGAGTGGAAAAAATCACTGACTATGAGTGATTGATATTTCTTATCACTTTCATGAGTATTGTTGTCACAAAGAATAAACAAATATGTCTATAGATTTGTTCCTAACATAATCTTGAAAAAAAACATGTATGTATGTGATGGTCACTTACTGAATACTTGGCGAACGTCTATGGATTGCTGTAATTCATTTAATCTTTATTTGCTGAATCTGACAAATCCTTAAGGATAATCATAAACCACTTGATATTTCATCGCTGGACGTTTTGAAGAAAAAATTATATACAATTAACTAGATGGCTTGAAAGAAATGCAATACGTAGTCACCTTCACATTCTTGCTTTTCACTTTTCCTTGCATACACTTGAGAAGAATGCAATCCTAATACACAGGCTCTTGGCACCTTCTTCCATTATATTTATCATTTACTTTAAGACAGTACATTGCAACGTTCACTAATTTACTATAAAACTTTCTGACTTCTCCGTCTATGAATTATTCCATTTATAACGAAAACCAAGTGCCGGAACACTCCTCTAAAATAAAACTCTTAAATGCTTTCTTCTATAATATCCTTCACTTTTTACTGAAATTCAAAGTCAGAATCGACTCGCAAGTACAAGTCTTACTCCTAAAACTTCCCTGACCAAATAGAACCTGCCAAGTAGGCATCTCAAAGTGCCTCCCTTCTTTATCCCAGTGCCCCAAGTTGGCATAAACTCACGGGCTGTGGCTAAGGAGATTAAGGCGACGACAACCAGCTGCAGTCGTTGAAGATGGAGATACACCATTCTAAGTTCTGAAAAGGAGAAACACAGTATGATGATACAATAGATAACGTGTTATTTGAGAGCGTGTAAGCTACAAATATCGATGGATCTGTAGATACATGGATAAACAGAACGATGGCAAGCAACTAAAAGAAAAATCAAGAATACCAAGAAATTTTAGTCATTGCAATATGTCGTGGCAGCTGATATGAAGAAGCAAACTATAATAAAAAGAAAAAATAATAATAATAACAATAAACCAAATACATATACATAAAAAAAATATTATTATTATTGACTCTTATGATAACGAAAATGAAAAATGAATCTAATCTATCTATATATATATAATATATATATATATATATATATATATATATATATATATATATATATATATATATATATATATATATATATATATATATATATATATATATATATATATATATATATATGGTAATCTTCATCGGTAGCAGTGGCGGTAGTACCAGCAGTAGCATCTAAGTTCAAGGGATGTTTGGTACCTTACAAAAATTATTATGACGCAAGTATTGATGAGACATTAGTCAGGTAGAATACATATGCTCGTGCGACACCTGGGGAGAGGGGAGAGTAGTGGGAGGCAGGAGAGAGAGCCCAGGTGTGCGAGTGGAGGGGAAAAAGTGTCCGGCAGAATATAGCATCCCATCATAACCCATGGCTGGCGGCGGAATCTTGGCACATACGTATTTCGCTGATGAAAATAAATGACACTCCAGATTAAGGACAACAAGGCTATCTCCTCTAGTAAAATACATCACGTCACTTTGAAGAATCGTCCTCCAGTGGCATGATACAGTGCGCCTCGTTAGACAAGCTCCGCGCAGCACCAATATATTACTTCGGACACGCAGCCTCGCTAACTAACGAATAAAGATATATATTTGTCGTCCATCAAAACAGCATCCATTAGAAGAGAGGAGAAAAAAGAAGCAACCCTAAGGTCTGTCTTCCCTCCGACTATAACTTTTCATCTGATCATCGTTCGCGTGCAATTACACCTGACGATTCCTGGATAGTTGGAAGCAGATGGGGCGTGCGGGGCGCGGCGCAAGGTGTGTTGGTTCTCCTCCTTGTGAACTTTGCGTTGGTAATGGTATTTATGGGACCATGAATTACCGCGGTGGTTAATGAGGGGGAGTTGTCCATTATGTAAAAAAAAAAATTACAGCTAATGGATGATGAGTATGATTTCCATCTTTTCGTTGAATTATCGACGTGTTTGTGTTCGGAAGTGTGTGTGTGTGTGTGTGTGTGTGTGTGTGTGTGTGTGTGTGTGTGTGTGTGTGTGTGTGTGTGTGTGTGTGTGTGAATGTCAGTCTTTTTTTTTTTCTTTTTTTTTACATTTTTAGAAATTGCTATAAGACAAGTGACTGTCTTCCTCCATTTTGATTTATCATTTAAGTGTGTGCGTGTGCGTGCGTGCATGTGCGTGAATGTCTAATGTGCGTGTGTGCGTACGTCTGTGTATGTATGTATGTATGTGAATGCGTGTAGGAATATTCCCATGCGGAGTGACGTTCAAGCATGACTTTGTTGTCCATATTCCCACAAGCACAGAGTCCAGCCAAAAAAGTGGCCCATCCAGGTGTGAGGAGCCTTTGTAGCCAAACTGGTCCAGCGGGGCGGCCAGCGTCAGGCACGACCGCTTGTGCTTGCCATCCCCCTGGACACGCCTGGGGAGGGACGCCCAGCATCTCGCGGGTCAGGGTGTCCCGCTACTCAAGGCACGTTTTTACTGCCACAGGAAAACTCTCATTGTCGAGGGGTGGTCGAGGTGCTCCAGGCAGGACACATTCTTCATACCGCTGCTTTGCTTGCATTGCTACATCAGGCATAGCAGCTTCTTTGATTGCTATTTCTTTACTCTGCTTTGCTCTGGTCTCCTTATCAAAGATGAGTGTGGTGGGTTTGTGAATCTTCCTGTTTTTGAGGAGGATCTGTTCTGATGGTGAAAACAATGACACCTGATGTAAAGATGAAGATGGATAAGGTTCAGCTTAGTGTTCTTGTATGAAGTAGGAAGGTGTTGCAAAATGCTTGTTGTCCAGGTGAGCTTCAAGAGTCCCGCGGTGAGCCTCGTCTCACCCCACCCACCTCGACCCCCGGAACCCGAGACAGGTTTCTAGGTTTGTCCTGACTCCCCAAGGGTAAGGGAATAATGCCCAGATTTTCAACGGGGAAGACCTGTAAGATGTCCTTCATTGTGCTATGAAAAATGGCGTGAAATAAACACAAAACAAAAGAATGAAAATCCGTTACAACAGTGTTAAAGTGAGATTTTAGTTTCCCAAAAAAGTTAAAACGTAGATCGAGACAGCAATGATGGATGATGGAAAGAAGAAAACTATATACACGTAAACACAAAAAGAAGAAAAAAAATAAGTGGATCTTAAACAAAAACCTAAGATCTGAAAGCAGGAAACGATGGGGCTCAGAAATATAAACGTCTCTGGGTCAGACGAGGCAGCCACGCAGGACGCCGCTTCTCGCCGACGCCACGGGGCCGTTGGCGGCAGAGGCCCAAAGCTCTCTGTTCAATCAATAGTTAATGTTGTTCATGGGAGTAAACAGCCCCGCCGCTGACCCCTCTGGTCCCCCATGTTGCCATGCACAAGACCGGCCGCGGCGGCAGCTGTGTCGGTTTCCCGGCCAACGCACCGTCCATATACTGGTGAGCCGCCGTCGCCGCTGCGCAGGGCCGCCGCCACTTCAGCCTCGGGTGGCGGTGAGCCGCGGCTATGGCAAACCGGTAATAGTTTGACGCCTTCCGTGGGCAAGTTTCTTGGACATGAATTTCATTTTTGAACAGTAAATATTGCCAAAGCAAAACAAGAAAATCAAAAATATGTAAGAGGTAAAGAATTCAAAATCTCCCAATATTTTCATGCACAAAACAACAGTATCACTAAAATCCACGACTCTATATGGCTTGTAAAAGAATAACATTGAAATATCTTACTTTTGCCTGTGTTGGTGTAAGCTGTCTTGGGTGCAGCACCCCTCGCCAGCCCCCTCTTCCCCCATGCACGCTTCTCACACTTCCCGCTCCCTCACCCTTCCCTCTCCATGACCACTCCACTAAACAAGTTACACTTTTTGGCGTCACCCTCTCCCGCCCACGATCCTCGCCTCCCAGCAGCCGCCGTCTTGCACACACTCCCCTACTCCTTGCTCCTTGCACCACCCTCGCCACCGCCTTGTCATCCAAGAAAAATGTGTGTGTGTGTGTGTGTGTGTGTGTGTGTGTGTGTGTGTGTGTGTGTGTGTGTGTGTGTGTGTGTGTGTGTGTGTGTGTGTGTGTGTGTGTGTGTGTGTGTGTGTGTGTGTGTGTGTGTGTGTGTGTGTGTGTGTGTGTGTGTGTGTGTGTGTGTGTGTGTGTGTGTGTGTGTGTGTGTGTGTTCCATAGAGCATGAATAATTGTTTTACGTTGCTGTCTTTTAAATAGGATTTCCTGTAGTGACAAAGACCTCCTCTATACTGATGAACAGATGCTTTGATTTTAGTGTTTTTTTTTTATTTCATTTATTCTTTTTTTTTTTTTTTTACAGTAAGTCACAGCTTCTAAAATTTTTGTCATTCCGAGTCAAGAATCCTCGTTAGTGCAGATCAATCAAAATTACATTATTGCGTATTGAAAACTTCTGCTTCGAAAGGAGACCATTCGAAAGAACAGAAAATATAAATACAGGTGCGTGAAATAATACAATGGAAGGAATAAATAAGTGAACAGAGGGAACAGAAACTGAATCAAAAGCAAAGGCAAACTAGAATCACGATGTGTGTATGGTACTATTTATCTTATATAGGAAACTAACATATAAATATATGAAAGATATAGGAAATGCATATGTAGTACGTGCATGAAAACAAAGTATTGGAATACGTAAAAGAATAAAAAGAAGAGAGCTAATAAAGACACAAAAGACAACATGAACCTTGTTATGCATGCGGTAGGATTTGTCTTATTTAGAAAACTTACTCATAAACATATGAACAAATCAATCTATCTAGCTATCTATCTATCTATCTATCTATCTATCTATTTATCTATTTATCTATCTATCTATCTATCTATCTATCTATATATATATATATATATATATATATATATATATATATATATATATATATATATATATATATATATATATATATATATATATATATATATATAAGTACACAGATCTCAAATCCAGGTTTTGTGAGTGATAAGAAAACATTCAAAGAATTTAGTTCATGCGTTTAAAAAAAACAGGACTTTCAAATATGGTGAAAAGCCAGGACACTGTCTGAATTGAAAATTGCTGAATCATTATGTATTTATAGATATAAATCTAACCTTAACGTTCAAAGACCATCCATCCAACTAACTGTAATTTCATAGTTGTACCTACCAATATTTTAATATTTTATAGCCTCTTATTAGATTTTTTTTTCTTTCTTCAAAATTGACAAGGAAATTAAAGTTAACTTGTTTAAAAGTTCTTGTGGATTATGTAGGTGTGTAGCATTACTGTGTCAGAAAAAAACTGAATTGAGATATTATTAAGTGCCCAGGACCTCTTTCGTCCCGAAGACCTTGTGTGGAGTGGACGTTCCACAGTCACTTAGTCTGTTTTTAACAACAGTTGTCTGAAGATGGGATTGTGTTTGTCCCGAAACGTTACAAGTACAAGTGAACAGACATGGTATTTTAACTGAGACTTTTCTTCTCTCTCTCTCTCTCTCTCTCTCTCTCTCTCTCTCTCTCTCTCTCTCAATGTATATATTGTATCAAGACAATAATACATAAAATAATTAATCAAGGAACATATGAATATTTGCTATGTAACACTTTGAACAGTCATATAAACGTGATAAGGTTACAGTAATATACACATACAAATGAAATTAATGTGAAGCCGGTAAAGTATATGATGTATTTTGTTAAATGAAAACTTACCAGTATTTGAGTTTGAAGGAGAAATAATAATTCACCAATGGAGAAGATAAAGAATTTACACTTTTCCCCAACTCAGGAGGTAGAAGATCTTAAATTTTCTTCCCCCAAGCAATCAAGAAGGCCAAGAATGTAACTATTCCTTTTCAACTTATAAAGTCAATTATCTAAAATATTTTTTCCAACATAAAAACTCATGAATTTGATATTTTTCCTTAAAACTAATAATCCTTAAAACATAATATGAATTCAGATGAGAAAACAAGAAGCTAATGGAAAAAGATTATTCTAAACAGCGAATTTTTTGTAGTAAATATCAAGGAACACTGCAGAGAATCTCTTCACATTTTATCTTCTGCTGGGTTATTGCATATATGTTTTTCTTAAAAATATATTGCAGGATCACTGCCAGATCAGGAGGAATGAAAGCACTCTAACGTAAGGGAAAAACAGAAGCATGATAGAAACAGCAGACTTCTTAGTGTTGTGAGCAAAGTTGGAATAAGCTAACGAAGAAACTTTGATGTTAGAAAAGGTTGGACAAGAGAATATATATATATATATATATATATATATATATATATATATATATATATATATATATATATATATATATATATATATATATATATATATATATATATATATATATATATATATATATATATATATATATTTTTTTTTTTTTTTTCACTTCCTTCTTATGTGTTTATTATATATATATATATATATATATATATATATATATATATATATATATATATATATATATATATATATATATATATATATAATAATAATAATAATAATAAACACATAAGTAGGAAGTGAAAAAGCAAAGAAAAATAAGATTTTAGCAAGTTGAATATGAAGAGAGGTAAGAGGATAAAAGGAAGAAAAGAAAAACAGTAACAGAAATATTAGTATGAACATGAAAGAAAATTGAGAGAGAGGGAGAGAGAGAGAGAGAGAGAGAGAGAGAGAGAGAGAGAGAGAGAGAGAGAGAGAGAGAGAGAGAGAGAGAGAGAGAGAGAGAGAGAGAGAGAGAGAGAGAGAGAGAGAGTCAGTATTTTTTTAGTAAATAAGCAGGACCGAAGATAAACCTGAACCAATAAAAAATCAATGTTACACACTCGCTTGTCTCATAACCTCACCAGAAACACCCAAAACCTCTTCCTGCAGCTTCGTCAGGTGGGCTTCACATCGTCTGAGCTCCAGGTGTATGTATGCGAAGGTGACCCCGGCAGGAGGAGAAGGGCGGTGCGGCTGAGAGAGGTAATTTCGCGTTGGCCGACGAAACACAAATCGCTTTAAGCTATAATGATGTGAACGCCAGTCATCTACTCATCCAGATTTTTTTGTCATCAATTTGTTCTTTTATGGCGAAACATTTTTTTTTTCTTTTTTTTTTGAAAGGGCGATCGAACTAGGATTTTTCGAAATGATGTTGGATTCCTCGCCGTGTGTCTGAGGCATCAAATATTTCACCGTGATCCCTTTGCCATGAGAATAATCACGACGTGGGTTGCGTCTGCTTCTCTCGTTTCTTTTGTGTCGCAATATGCTCACACAAAATATTCGCTCATGTCATCAGAAGTATAGAAAAATAACATTACCTTAATCTTCCGGTAATTAGGTTTGTCCCAAGGCAGTGAGGGAAGCGGCATGTTACAAAGGTGGACACGAGCAGAGACTCGAGTCATGCTTTTGTTCATAATCTTGCCGGGATAGATAAGAGTAACGATTGGAGAATAATCAGTATATTACATTATTGCTTTCTTCCGTCTATAAAATACGCTACATCGTGTTTCTTGAAACACAGTGTCTTGATGTGAATATTTCGAGATATCTTGCACTCCAACCTCTTCAAACCGGCACTATCACCAGCAAACATCACTGACATGCCGTCATTCCATCCAGTAAATGTACCACCACATACAACCACCAGAAGTGTCTCTACTTGAGATAAGCCCCTCTCCCCAAAACCACAACCCCCAAACACACTACCAAACATGCATCACCACTCCTATCCACTACCATCACACCAACACATCATTTTAACCTTGTAAACACCACTACCACAACATATCACAACATACAACCATCATAACACTCAGTCATACACACACAACCCACTACACTACCACACAGACCATCACATATACACAGCACCACTCCAAACACATCATACCCTCAACTACAGACAGAACTTTTGGCACCAGCAGACCATGCCCCTTGACTCCCAGTGCGTGTCCTACTCAGTCCCAAGCTTACCTTCTACAGCAGACTCCTCCCGCTGCAGGTAAGCTTCCCTTGCCCTGCGCGACTGGGCGGCTTCTGCCATGAGTCTCCAAACTCGTCACATAATTACCATGAGAATTGGAACGAAAATATTATTCCACGAAGCAACAGTCCCTAATATGGTCGCCGGCTATCAATTAAAATTTAAAAACAATAGAGGATTTTTTTCCTGCGATTGTTTCGAAAAAACAAAGACTCTTTTTATTGGAGAAGAAAAGTATCCAGCTTGTCTCTCTTTGCCAGATGAATGTTTGTACCTGTCTGTTTGTCTGTCTATTTATCTGCTTGCCTGTCTAACTTCCTGTCCATCTACAATATGTATGTCTGTATGCCTGACTGTCCGCTGGTCTGTATGTATGTAACTACTTATGTAAGTATATATGCATGTGTGTATGTATGTATGTATGTATGTATGTATGGATGGATGGATGGATGGATGTATGCATGTGTGTGTATGTATGCATGTATGAATGTCCAACTATATTTTTTTCCATCTCTCTCTCTCTCTCTCTCTCTCTCTCTCTCTCTCTCTCTCTCTCTCTCTCTCTCACTCACACACACACACACACACACACACACACACACACACACACACACACACACACACACACACACACACACACACACACACACACACACACACACACACACACACACACACACACACACACACACACACACACACACACACACATCTTATTTCACTGCTAATTTCGCACGTCTGCGTGTCTCATTCGCTGATCGCTAATGCTGCATAATCAGAGCTGTCACATGAAAGTCATTCTGCTTAGTTGATTGGCCATTATACGCGGATAAAATCGAATATAATATTTTAGACTCCCAAAATTCACTCTATTTTTTCCCCTCTACTCTTCATCTGGCGAATATCTTGAGGACACTAATATAGACAGCGATCGGCAATATTCTGGGGCACTTAATGAACTCAACTTGAAGGTTTCCGAGAGGTGAACAAAATATATTGCTAAAGTGTCCGGTCAAATGTAATATATTTTCTTCGACAAATTTAAACTTGATAGCTGTATAATTTTTCTTTACCGGAATAAATAAACACAGACCAGGATGCACTTCTGCGGATCATTAGGGAAGGTAATTTTGTCCTTATTTTACGTCACTTGGATGGTGACTCAAGACAGGGGATAGTCCAGCTCTCAAGTGTCAGGAGGAACAGGAAAGAGTGTTGAGTCATTATCAGTCCGAGCTAATGGACTTAAAAAAATTGCCATCTTTTTCTCTATATCAAGGAAGTCATCGGGTAACGAGGGCGAGTCACGATACTGATATTGATATAAGAAGACTGACTAATGGACGCACACTATATATATATATATATATATATATATATATATATATATATATATATATATATATATATATATATATATATATATAAAGAAAACAAGTCTCCACAATTCCTAGTTAAAGGAAAAAAAAAAAAACTGCAGCAAGACACCTGTGCCAATAAACTAATCAACACAGGTATTTCTTTCTATAATATTTTTTTTAAGAAAGTGAGGTGCATCTTTTTTTTTATGTAGACCTGGTCAGATTACCTATCAGAAGTAGAAAGCAAATCAACAAATCTATATCCAACGTTGAAAATGCAGCCATGAGCGACACAACATAAGGAAATACGACGCTAAAATATTGTAGAAAAATTAAATATATGGTATTGGTATTTAATAATTGAGCAGAGAAACATATCTTAAGTAGCTAAAGTCAATATCAACATAAAATTTCCTATTAGTATTTTTTTCTTAAGACATTAGAGAGACTTATTACATTTTATCAGTTATAAATTTTGTGACAGGTGTGCATTTCTAAAAAAAATATATGCATAGAAAAGAAAGTGCGTTAAAACAAGTATGGGAAACATGCAGAATAAAGATATATAGGAAAATGTTAAGCTAAAGAAATACAGTGAATTAAATAAATATCATCTACTTGTCTTAGAAAACGAGGAAATGACACTTTACACACTGTTAGTAGACAAATGGATGAAGAAACAATAAAAAAATATGTAGCAGAGAATAAGTAAAATTAATAAGTGAACATATGAATAGCACTTATAATAAACTAACCACATTTTTCATAACACGTAACAGAAAAAAAAAACTAAATTTTCACACGATTAATCAGAACCATTACCCAGTCACTTGCACGTGTCAGACCAACACGAAGGGTCAACACGCTAGCTCTCCTAAGGCTCAGATGCACAGGACACACCACCATCATCATCCACATCCTTGTAACGCACGCTGCCTCCTTCCCTAGACAAGATCACAAGGAAACATCATGCAAGGAAACACTGACACAAAATTAAGGGACGAGGAAAGAAAAATGCAAGGTGTGCAAAATTAAATAAAGTTAAATAAGAGAAAGAGAAGGAGAAGCAAAATGAAGAAAAATAACGTTGGAGGAAATTAGATACAGCAGAATTGTTATGAAAGAAAAGAAGAGAGAGAGAGAGAGAGAGAGAGAGAGAGAGAGAGAGAGAGAGAGAGAGAGAGAGAGAGAGAGAGAGAGAGAGAGAGAGAGAGAGAGAGAGAGAGAGAGAACCAGACAGACAGATAGAAGTAAGCACTCACACATACAAAGAATAAAGCAGAAAGAAACACGATGGTAAAAAAGAAATGTATAAGAAAATAATAAAAGAAATGACAAACAGTAAAAAAAAAAAATAAAACAGTACAAAGACATTTCTCAACATATAAGGAAAGAAAGAGAGAGGGGGAAAAACATACAAGAAAATACAAAAAGAAAAGAAATAAGAAAAAAATAAGACAACCTGGTATAGAGAGAAGGAGGGAAAAAGAAATAAGAAAAAAAGTGTTAGAAGAGAAGCAGGTCATAATAACAAGGGAAGAGGAGGCGACAAGATAAAGAGAGTGACAGAGACAAACAAGACCACGCCGCGCCATGCAATAAAGTCGGGACGTCAACGCCAGTGCTGCCTGCATGACCAGAGGCTGACGCATGACGCCTCCAGTGTGTGTGTGTGTGTGTGTGTGTGTGTGTGTGTGTGTGTGTGTGTGTGTGTGTGTGTGTGTGTGTGTGTGTGAGCGAGCGTCGTGAGGAACTGTATGGCGTGTGTATGTATGAGTACATAGGACGGGGATGTGTGTATAGTGTATATGTATGGTCTGTGTGTGTGTGTGTGTGTGTGTGTGTGTGTGTGTGTGTGTGTGTGTGTGTGTGTGTGTTTGCGTGAGTGGGTGAGTGTGAGTGAGTGAGCGAGCGAGCATGCGTAAGGACGACAGCAAGAACCAAAATATTTGTCAAAGAATGGTTGGACGAGCTCTCACCAAACTTCATACAATTACTCGGCATCAAACTAAGTTAAATCTGCTTGATTTTTAGTGCTGATTGCTCCGGATATTGACTGAATAAAAATATAAGAGAATATAACTCTATAAAAGATATCACAGTCCCCCTTGAAATAGTTTTTTTCTTTAATTGTATGCATTGTGTATCGATTTGTGTGCATATCCTTGTAGGAATGTATAGGCCCCGTGCTGGCGAGGACCTCGGGAAATCCTGAAGGAAGATATGCAACTGTAGGACTAGAAGGAGTGCCACTGCAAACACTACCCTAAGTAGTTGTTGTAGTAGTAGTTATGGTAGAACTAATAGTAAATAAGAAAAAAAGATTAACCAAGTAATATGTAACACTAATAAAGAATACTACAAAAATGATGATGACGACGATGACAATGATAAAATAATGATGATAATAATAATGACAAAAGTAAACATAAAAATAATAATAATCTCATCAATAAGAAAAACAATAATAATAATAATAATAATAATAATAATAATAATAATAATAATAATAATAATAATAATAATAATAATAATAATAATAATAATAATAATAATAATAATAATAATAATAATAATAATAATAATAATAATAGTAATAATAATAATAATAATAATAATAATAATAATAATAATAAAATAATAATAACAATAATAATAATAATAAGTAGAACAATAATAATAATAAAATAATAGTGATAATAATAATGATGCTAAAAAAAGTAATAATAATAATAATAATGATAATAATAATAATAATAATAATAATAATAATAATAATAATAACAATATTAATAATAATAACAATAATAATAATAATAATGATAATAATAATAAAATAATAATAATAATAATAATAATAATAATGATAATAATGATAAGAAGAAGAAGAAGAAGAAGAAAAAAAAAAGAAAAAGAGGAAGAAGAATTATTATAGAAAATAATAATAATGATGATGATAATGATGATGATGATGATAATGATAATAATAATAATAATAATAATAATAATAATAATAATAATAATAATAATAAAGATAATAATAATAATGATAATAACAATAATGATAACAACAACAATAAAACAACTAAAACAACATCAGCAACAACACTAATAATGAACAACACTATTTCTTCCCACAATAGTATTGGAGAATCAAGAATGCTCGTTAATCATTTGTCATAAACCAAATGTTGGTAGCCATACTTATTTGTGTACTTGTTATCTGTCTATTAATCAATTTCACTAACTAATTTATTATTAACACACATAAGGTCTCTCTCTCTCTCTCTCTCTCTCTCTCTCTCTCTCTCTCTCTCTCTCTCGCTGCAACAGATCGTATAAATGGACCTAAAAGATATCTGATAGATGTCATATTTCACTACGGTATAAGAAAAATCAAGAATTGAGCGGTATCCGAACTTTTCCAATAAAATCTGCTGAGTATTTTACAACAACAGTGATATAATGAATGTAAAGGCTTACATGAACAACACATATACGGTTACGATATACTTTTATCTTATATGATGGGAGGTGAGGGAAAAAGAACTTTCTCCTTCAGGTATCTTGAGGGAGACGAAATGGTGGGGCTGTTGACGCGTGAAGTTTGAAAGGCCTGAGACCCTCATGAGGATGCACTCTTGTGTATGCGAGCACGTGAGCTGTGTGGTATGGTCTGCCTACGCCCTGCCCGCAGTGGAGGCTCGCAACGTCTTGCCCGCCGCCGTAATGAGGAGGCCGCGGCGATGCATGGCGAATATTCAGAAAAATCGATAAATCTTGTTAGAGCCTCGTCGCCTCACTCACTCTACGGCTCTTGCTAATGCGGACATAGGTATAAAAAAAAAAAAAGTTTTCTAACTCCTGACCACACTCCATAAAAATATTTGAAAAATAAGTTGCAGTTGCATGTTTTTTTTTCCTCTTGCTCCACCATCATTATTCATTAACGCCCTTTTTGTGTAAATTTATATTCCGTAGGGGAACAATTCCTCACTGTCGAAACAAATCAAATTACAGTGACGTCGCAGCGACAAGCCGAGTTCTCTCTGCGGCTCTCACCGTGGGAGCCACCTCTTGCCCTTCCCCCCTCCGCCTACCTCCCTTTCCTTCATCTCCGGCAAGACAGCCATCCTTGTTTTCCACATTCCTTCCACATCTAACCCCTTTGCCCCTCCCCCCGGCCTTTCCCAATCAAGAGGGAAATTTCAGAGGGGTGATCCCAAGACGAAAGACTGGGGAGCGACGCGTCTGGAAGTTGGGGAAGGAGCGCCAGCATGTTGGGGAGAGGCAGTCGAGGGTAAGGAGGGAGGGCCAGCGATAGTGGGGGAGGGCCGCTCAAACTCTGGTACACCCTATTATTTCCACAAATTCCTGCCTCTTTTAAGCCGACGCGAGGCTAGGTTCGAGAGAGAGAGAGCGAGAGAGAAAGAGGCTCCCGAAAAAAAAGTAAACACAATTCATGCAAAATAGAATACAGATAGAAACTCATCATGGAACAGAGGGGAACTTTTTTTGGGGCTGGAGAAAATTTCAAATGTATGAGAGTCAGAGTTGCCAAGAGTCGCCGGGCAGCGAGAGAGCGACGAGAGAGAGACGGACTGAGCAGGGACGTGGAGCCTCGTCTGTGTCATCAAACACAAGTTTATTCATCACGGGTGAAGGACACGACGAAAAATCCTGCCAGGGAATGATGAAATGATGATAACTGGGAGGAAAACATTGTGGGCGCCGGCAGGAGGTGAGCCCCGTATCGACTTGCTTGTTCGGCGCATGGCAGGTGGCGGCTCGAGGCGCATGCAATTTTCTGTTTTATATGTTTTCGATCAGCGACGTCCACGTGCACACTCCACTTGAGCTGCGAGGGAGGGAGGGTGAGAGTCCGAGGCTCCGGATGAGGCGAGATGGGAGGAGAGAAAGAAATAAAGAGAGAGAATAAAGAGAAGCGAAGGGAAAGCAAGGAATTAATGAGGAGTGTTACTGAAAGCTGCGGCTGACGCAGGAGAAGAGAAAAAAGAAAAAAGCTCGGACGAAACAGTAGATAAACAGAGACACGGCGAGGAGGCGCAGAGAGACGCGTGTTCCTCCACCGGGGATGGAAGTTAGAAGAACCCGTGTTGCAAACTCTATGTTACAATACAGGAAAGAAAAGTAAAGTAGACGAGAGAGAGAGAGAGAGAGAGAGAGAGAGAGAGAGAGAGAGAGAGAGAGAGAGAGAGAGAGAGAGAGAGAGAGAGAGAGTAAAAGAAACGGAAGAGGAAGAGTGATAGAAGCGAGAGCAAAGCAGGAAAAAAAATAACTTCAAGTGGGCGGCTCTGATGAACGCGGACCAGCAGCCAATTTCCCAGCCTCTCTCTTTCTCTGTGCTGAGCGATATCATGTGGAGCCAAAATAAGTCCCACAAGGACGAACGCTGCAGAAAATTAGCCGCGCCTCTAATCCCGTGCTTCAAAATCTGCCCAGTCCGCCAAGGCCTCGGTCCAGCGTCATGACTCTAGTCCATCACAAACTGTTGCATGCATGGAAACCATTGGCCAGCGCTTGACCAATGGCCGAGTCTCCTCAACCACGCAGAAGGAAACGGACAAATCGCGGGTTAGGAAGCGCTCGGCCCAAGAGGCTTTTGAGAGCAGTGAATACATCGCGCGGGGATCCCAACATAATTTTCAAGCCGGACCCACGTTCACTTTGGGTAATGCGGGGTAATTCACCGACGGCAGCCTACCGTTGAAGGGTATGCATTTTTATTCACGTGCCGGGATTATACATATATCCTTTTATTCATCCAAGAGGCAGGAGATAAGTGTGATCCGAGTGGGCGCAGCGGGCGGTGAGCTGCGGTCTTGGCCTCCTTGATGCTGTGGTCCGCTGTGGTTCTGGTTTCATTTCGCAAGAGCTGATGGAAACAATTTAGCTTACGACCCCGCGGCCCGCAGCAGCGCTCCCCGGCCAAATGTACTTTCTCTTTAATTAAATATCCAGATACATTTACGGCAAGCAAGGCGGACTGGAGCGGTCAGGACGGGAGGGAGGAAGGGGCCTGGCGGGCAGACAGAGCAGCCTCGCCTCATTGCCGCACCTGGCCGCCAGAGGGAGGAGAGAGTCACGGATTCCTCAAAATACCGAAAATACAGTACCTGATGCAACGATACGGCGCGGATGCTGAGCCTGACATTAAAAAGAATGGAGAAACATTAAGGGCGTGCCATTAGCGGGGCGTCGGGCGGGCTGCTGCAGGAGCTGGTCGCCGCCTGCCGCCCGCCACCTGCCGCGCCGCCTCCCAGCCTGCCAATCACAACACAACGCCACTCCTACCGCGAATTTTATTGGGCCATTCCTATCCATTATTACTCTTTTTTCCCTCTCTCTCTTTTTAAACTGGAGGTCGTTTTATTCAGACGTTCTTGCTCTAATGTTGATATGGATGGAATATTCGACTAGTGCGTTTCTCGTAGGCTTTCCTCTCCTCCATATTCCTCCCAATACTGCTCAGGAATGGGATAAAAAAATGGGAAAAAATAAAGTTTCATTGACCTGTCTTTCTTTTTCGAGAGCTTGAGAAAAGTGGTGTGCGTATGTGCCTCTGTGTGTGTGTGTGTGTGTGTGTGTGTGTGTGTGTGTGTGTGTGTGTGTGTGTGTGTGTGTGTGTGTGTGTGTGCGTGTGTGTGTGCGCGCGCGCATGTGTACGCGCGCTATGGGACTCGTTCACCCACATGCCCTCACTTGTTGGAGATTGTGAACTCCTGTGGCGGAAGGTGATCCAAGCGCCCCATGGTGGTGGTGGTAGTGGCAGTGGTGGTGGTGGTGGTGGTGGTGGTGGTGGTGGTGGTGGTGGTGGTGGTGGTGGTGGTGGTGGTGGTGGTGGTGGTAGGTGGAGGGGAGAAGCGGGAAAGAGGAACATGGGAGAAGGATAAAAAAGATGTTGGGCAGAAAGGCTGAGGAAGGAGAAAGGAAAGGATGGGAAAAAAATAAAGCATGACGTGTTTGGTCCCTTGTCTTCTCTTGTCTTGCTTCCCCTTAAGACACTCCATGCACCCAACCAGACACACCCACACGACACCCATACGCTACCTTATCCATATCACAAATCACGCTCCAACACAATACGAAGATAAATAGAGAACCAAAATACAAAAGATAACAAAAAGTACTCTATCTCTGCAACACATACCTACAGAAAATAAGGAAGCAACACAACCCCTTATTTTTTTTTCTACAGCAGGAACTCCAAACCCCAAAGCCAAACCCACAACACATTTACAAAGTACCATTCTATCTTCTCTGCAACTCCCCCCAAAACAAACCTAAATCCATCAGCACATCCCAAAATACCCAAATACTGGATGCTCAGTTTCCAGCACCGCCCACCCCACACTCACGCCCATTGTGCGCCCACCCTCGCCCTTCCCTGCGCCCACCCATACCTGCTAAACACAAAGACAACTCTAATAGTATTGTACCACATTAAATTTCTATTTGAGTAAGCCTGTTAATGGCATTACAGGGAAAACGAGGATGACGTATGGGAATAAAGTCAGAAATGCTTTGCGCGCATACTACAAAACCGAATTAGAGGAAAAGGTAAGTAAATCAATTAGCAGGAACAGAGACATATAAGCAGATGAAGCGATTAAGCACCGGCTACATGGAGGGCTACAAAAATACACTGACACGGATCAGTGTTTGGGAAGCATGAATAAATGCAAATATCGACACATCAACGCACACGACAACACATAGACTGACCGTAACGCCAATTCTATGCGAATACGGGAAGTGTAAAAGTGCAGCGCCATGACAAGCGTTGCCTTCGAACCGCGGGGAAAAGTGCTCGCAAAAAGGCCAGAAAAAACACAGACATTTGGATGGAAGACAAGGTGAAAGGGAAACATACCTGGAGAGAGAAAATGGAGGAGGATGTGCACAGGTGGAGGTGAGTTCAGGAGAAAATACAAGGAAGTTATGCATTTTCACGTCCATGTATCGTGAATTTCAACAAGGCAGTTCTTACCTTAACCCGTAACCCCTCCTTCACTTACTTTGTGACTAGAGAAACTGGGAGGTTGTGGAAGTGATGGATGTGGAAGCAAAGTGAGTGCAGGAGGGGGAGTGGGAGGGAGAGATGAGTGAGAGAGACGAGAGTGGGCAGGAGGAGGGAAGGGGAAATGAGACACAGGGGAGTGGGAGATGAAGTGGGAGGGAGAGTGAGGGTGAGTGGGCAGCCTGTGTTTCTCGTATTCCTGTATGTCAATCTAGCACACGCACACATAAAAAAAGGAAGGGAACATAGAGCAGTTTACAAGAGAGCAAGGATAATTACACTGATGCACGCGCCGCTGTGTAATTAATGCAATTCTAATCACGTAGATCATGGAGAAAAATATCCAGTGAGAACCGTGTGATCTCTTAAAGTCTTGCAGAGAAAGAAAATAAATTACTTTTTTTTGACGAGTAAACACATTTTTTTTTTCATCAGCTCCTCACGTAATCATAAGATGAAAATAAACAAAATAAACAGAAATAAAAATTGAAGTAAAGGGAAGAATAACAAATAAATAACATATCTCAGCACATGTATATTATTGCTTGACTTCTTGACATACTGCCAGCGTAAGTGCCTTCCTCAGGAGCTGTCTTGTCCCCACCCTTCCCTTTTCTTCCCTTCCTTCAGGAGCACCTCAGACCAGGAGCTTGTTTTCCTTAGAGTTTCTCGTGGGGCGTTCCGATGGAGATACCTTCGAGATCTCACACTCTCTTCTCTCTTAGCCTTTTGTTACCAGATCGTTCCTATGACACAGGTAGAGGATTTGCTTTTGTTTGCTTCTGTCTTATGAGGAGAACACTGCTGTCATCGCTTGGATGCAAACTATGAAGGGGAACGATGTGGTTTCCGCTCTCCTATAACATACACACACACACACACACACACACACACACACACACACACACACACACACACACACACACACACACACACACACACATTAATTTGGCTAAGCATTGATATATAGGCTTGGACTATGTATAGTTAAAATTTTCTCATTACCAAAGGAAAGGAAAACAAAAAATACAGAAATGGACAAGGAAATTAACCCCTGCAAATAAAGACACACCCTACAGAAACAAAACTGACACGATGGATGTTAATATGTGACAGAACATCATGAGCTGTCCCTCTTCAACGTCAGTAGATGCCATCCACCGCCACCTCTGAACAAATGACACTGCGTGTACCATTAAATATGGATCACGCCCCTCATGTATGGAGGGAACTCTGACCAGACACTGTCACTGCAGGCTGCTACTAGAAGCGCAACCACTGACACTCAATCTATCTTACTATGATACCAAATGACTGTGTTGTTCTATCTTACTTGCTTCTAACTTCGAAGCTTGTGATTCTAACCAGTGCAGTGGGCAATCATGTCATCAAACTCCTATTGACTCAATGTAATCTATTCTTTCGTTCATGAGACTGAATTAATTTACCATATCTTACGCGATTCTTACTTTCCAGATTTTGATTCTAACCTGATTCTAACTATTGGGTGTTCGTCTTACAAAATCATATTCATTAGCATAAAGTTAGCTAGAATATATTCCCCAATAATAAGAAATTAACTCTTTATGCTTGCTATCTTACGAGCTTCTTTTTCTTCTTCCACATATGACCAGCCAGATTCTAGTCACTGGACGCTCATCTATATCATCATTATCCTGCTAATTTCTTAAGACGGTGTTTTTTCTATGCCACTTGCTACTTTCTTCTTTCCCAGTCACTGATTTTAGATTAATTCTAATCAACAAGTTTTCATCTAGTATCCCTACTTACTCATCCAAAGTAACGTATCATTGACCATTTGATATCGGATTTACTTTTCTATATTTCCTTACGAGTTCCTTATTATTCTAAGGCACAGGGAATCTAGTATTATTCTAGAATCAGATACAAAAATAACATGAACTATGCTTGAAAATTTCTCAATGGTCCTTCTGACAACACACCACTACATGCTACACACTCTCTCTCTCTCTCTCTCTCTCTCTCTCTCTCTCTCTCTC
Organism: Portunus trituberculatus; assembly: GCF_017591435.1. Classification (NCBI taxonomy): domain Eukaryota; kingdom Metazoa; phylum Arthropoda; class Malacostraca; order Decapoda; family Portunidae; genus Portunus; species Portunus trituberculatus. Next base: position 14,127,423 of record NC_059293.1, read on the forward strand.
TCTCTCTCTCTCTCTCTCTCTCTCTCTCTCTCTCTCTCAACGAAAAGAATTCACTTCAGCCTCATGGAAAAACAATCGTTGCTGAGTCTACTCGGATATCTGTTCCATTGAAGACTTCACTCTTAAACAAAACTCATAAAATATTCAGCCAGCAAGGAGACACGCGACTTGACAGTCCTCCAGAAGACTCACACTTGATAAAAGCATCTTGTAGACATGTCTGACTCGCTCACACACACACACACACACACACACACACACACACACACGGTAGCTCAGTGGTTAGAGCGCTGGCTTCACAAGCCAGAGGACCGGGGTTCGATTCCCCGGCCGGGTGGAGATATTTGGGTGTGTCTCCTTTCACGTGTAGCCCCTGTTCACCTAGCAGTGAGTAGGTACGGGATGTAAATCGAGGAGTTGTGACCTTGTTGTCCCGGTGTGTGGTGTGTGCCTGGTCTCAGGCCTATCCGAAGATCGGATATAATGAGCTCTAAGCTCGTTCCGTAGGGTAACGTCTGGCTGTCTCGTCAGAGACTGCAGCAGATCAAACAAACAGTGAAACACACACAGATCCTTCCTTATTCTGAAAGTGATAAAACTAAAACCGCAGATTTAATATGCATAAAACAGACACTCAGACAGACAGACAGACAGTCAGACCGCAGGCACTCACACACACACACACACACACACACACACACACACACACACACACACACACACACACACACACACACACACACACACACACACACACACACACAGAGCAAGAGGCAAGCAGACAGACAGACAGCCAGACACAGCAGACAGATATCTCCCGCTAAACTGGTAACAAAATTAAACTAGCAAACACACACACCCTTTTGATTCCTGGTTAAGTGAATGAAACTTTGTAATGCTCGATGACAGAACCACACCTGCGCACTATGGCCTTATAGGTAACACAGGTGAACTAAGGTATATTTCCCACCTTTAGATATCTGGTACAGAGGAGTGTAGTGTCATTACCTTCACGTCACGTCACGCAGCTACGCTTATTACGTGATATAATTATCTTCAATTCAGAGAGTGTTTAAACCTAAGTGCGGCCTGGGAGTGTGGCGGCGTTAAGAAAAATATTATTAAGCCATTTAATGTGATGTAATTTTGGCAGAGTCTGAGCATTAGGTAAAAGAGTTCGGGTGGGGTGGTGGTGGCGGGGGGGATACAATTTTAATTATATTTCTTGTGGAAATTTCTTTTTATGAAAAGTCTGTGTAAACATACACATAGACACGCACACACACACACACACACACACACACACACACACACACACACACACACACACACACACACATACACATGCCGTCACGTTTATAATAAAATGCAA
>NC_059293.1:14133794-14138794 GCF_017591435.1 Portunus trituberculatus
AGAAGGAAGAGTAGGAGCAGGAGCAGGGGGAACAAGAAAAAGAGGAAGAGAAAGTGAAAGAGGAAAAGGAGGAGGAGGAGGAGGAGGAGGAGGAGGAGGAGGAGGAGGAGAAGGAGGAGGAGGAGGAGGAGGAGGAGGAGGAGGGAGGAAAGAGTAGCGGGGAAAAGGGGAGTGGAGGGATGGAAGAAGCAATGACCTGGAATGGGAGGGAAGAGAGAGAAGGCCTGGAGGAAGGAGGGGAGAGAACGAGACATTAGCGTGCTTGAGGTTGGGAGAGGAGAGAGGGACGATGACCTGAGAGAGAGAGAGAGAGAGAGAGAGAGAGAGAGAGAGAGAGAGAGAGAGAGAGAGAGAGAGAGAGAGAGAGAGAGAGAGAGAGAGAGAGAGAGAGAGAGAGAGAGAGAGAGAGAGAGACGTAGGAGGAGGAGGAGGAGGAGAGCTGAAGCAAGAAGAGAGACCCCTGGGAGCCAATGAAAAAAGGCATCGGGAGTGATTGCTTGTTCCGGAGTGCTAATTGCAGACCTGAGACTCTCTGGAGGGCGTGGAGGGAAGGAGAGGCAGGAGCGGAGGCTAAAAAGGCGTCGACCAGTTAACAAGGAGCAATGAGAGGAAGGTGAGGGGCCGGGAAAGTTAGTGTGTGTAAGGCTGAGGGGAAACTAAATATAATAGGCAAATTGATCAAGTTTTCAGGAAGAGAATTGCTGGATATTTGTGATTTACCGATACCTGAAGGCGAGGCAAGGTGTGAGAGTTGATGATACCTGTAATTACGGTGAGTGGCGGGAAATGAGGATGTGATTAGTTATGTGGCATTTATCAGGTGAGATTCTTAATGTAAAAAAAGAAAAAAAAATCAAACGTGTGAAAGGAGTTATGTTATTGGTGGGAATATCAAAAGAATCGTATGTGTGTGTGTGTGTGTGTGTGTGTGTGTGTGTGTGTGTGTGTGTTAAGGGGAGGAACAAAGAATGCCTGAGCTCAGCATAACGAAGGGAGTCATCAAGTCTGCGGAAACATCAAAGGGGTTGCAGGAAAGCCAGGAGCAGTGAGGAGCGGCAGGGAGGACAGCGTGCAAGACTTCACCTTTGCAATTACATAATCACGTTTAACTAAGATTAAGGAGTGGGAAAGGAAGGAGACATTGAAGAAAATAAAATAAATAAAACAAGAAATAATAAAAGGGCATTCATTGTTATGTCACCCTCAACTCCAAGCTATTTTTTTTTTCATGGGTGACTCAACAAAATCTCTCCTCGTGGCCCTCCTTGATTTGGCGCAGAGAGAACCGCCACCGCTGCCTTCACACCACACACTCACAGACACAGGGAAAAAAGAGTGTAAATATATATATACATGCATATAACTTTGGGTGAATTTTCAACTTCCACGTGTCCCGCAGTCCTTAATGGTGCAAGGAAAATAACGGGAAAAGTGACAGAAAAAAATGTTCGTAAAAAGTTCGAAAACTCATTCTGAATGTAATTAAGCTGGGCCGGTAAAATTCCGACGGCCAAGTATCAGGTCTCGGTTGCCAGAGGTGTTGTTATCAAGCGTTTTAAAGGTCGAGCTTTTTAGCTTCAGGCCAGGCGAGGGATGCTAAGGCTGCCTGTCCTCGGAAGCAGCGATTAATCGATCTCTCTCCCTTTCTCTCAGCACGGCGTCTCCTTTTATTGAATCGCATCTCCCTTCCCTCGCTCTCTCATCGCGCGCTGTCCTCGCCCCTCCATGGACGCCACATGGCCCTGCTGTCGTATTTTACGTTTCTGACGGGGACTAAGATTTCGTAAGACAGGTTGCTGTCTCAGTGGTGTGTTGAACTGCACCATGAGCTGTCAGATGAAAATATTACATACGATGTAAAAAAAATTTTTTTCGTTTTTTTTTTTTTTTAACTTTTTATTTCCCTATTTGTTCTTTTCGTCCTTTTCCCGTTCTCCTATGCCATCGTCTTCCAATACTAATCAAAGGTTATGCATTATGATCTTTAAGAATATTTTTTCAAGTTATTATCTTCGGCATAATCGCCTTAACAAGCTTAATCAACATTTCCATAAAAGAACATTATCATAAATTAAGAAATAAAACACGCGCACAACTGACACCACCGCCTGATAAGCGAGAACCGCCGCGGCATGGAGTTGGTGACACCGCTGCCAGCCACCAAGCAGCAGCAGCAGCAGCAACAGCAACAGTAACAGCAGAAGCATGCAGGCCGTGACGGTATGTTGCTGAAACATTACATGGGCTCATTAACACACACACACACACACACACACACACACACACACACACACACACACACACACACACACACACACATACACACACACACGTACACAAACGTATATGTTTGTTCGTCTTCATCTACAAGTCATGGTGTATATGTAACTGTACCTTACGATTATGTGTGTATATATATATATATATATATATATATATATATATATATATATATATATATATATATATATATATATATATATATATATATATATATATATAGAGAGAGATAGAGAGAGAGAGAGAGAGAGAGAGAGAGAGAGAGAGAGAGAGAGAGAGAGAGAGAGAGAGAGAGAGAGAGAGAGAGAGAGAGAGAGAGAGAGAGAGAGAGAGAGAGAGAGAGAGAGAGAGATTTACATTTGAGGATCCATCTAAACAAACGAACAAAAAATGTTGAGTGTGTATGTATGTGTGTGTGTGTGTGTGTGTGTGTGTGTGTGTGTGTGTGTGTGTGTGTGTGTGTGTGTGTGTGTGTGTGTGTGTGTGTGTGTGTGTGTGTGTGTGTGTGTGTGTGTGTGTGTGTGTGTGTGTGTGTGTGTGTGTGTGTGTGTGTGTGTGTTGTTCACCGAAAAATAATGCACAAAACCGTCGATACAAACATACACACACACACACACACACACACACACACACACACACACACACACACACACACACACATGGACATGCACACACACAGGATCCATTCACCACAGCCCATCCCCACCAGCCACCCCACTATCCCTCCTCCACCTGGGTAGCAGATGCATGGTGGCTGCGGGGCGGCTGGGGATGAGTAGACTTGGCTTGGCTTGGCTTTGCGCGGCGTGGCGAGAAAACGAGAGGGCGCTGTGGTGGCGAGGCTTGGGTGGCAGGGCGCCTCTTAATGCCGCCCCATCAGGTTCTCCATCGCCCCGCTAATGACTTGGTGGTCCACGGGGTCTTTTTCCTTGTAACCTAGCGTCGGAGCCTCCCAGCCGCTCTCTGCCCCCGCTAAACACGACGCCCTCCTCCGCTGGCCGCCTGTAGTGCAATTTATCCGGCGGCGCCAGCGATAGATTTATTCCTTTCATTACACTCTGGAGCTACAAGTTTATTTCCTGCACTTGCTCGCGGGGAGAAAAATAAAACACGCCGCATTTTCCCTTAGCGCTTCGGAAACACAGGTGAAATAGGAGGACGAGGCTCGGGGAATGGAGGGGAGGAGCGCCCATCACCTACTGCCCGCCCAGGGAAGGGAAAATTCTGTTACCTTACCAATAGAGATGAATTTCGCGAGTTTGTATTGCGTAAGATAGAAAACGTAACGAAATTAGATAATACTCAGTTCACTATTTTTATTTACCTGTTTTTTTTTCCTTCCGTGATTTTTTTCTCTCTACTTCCTTTACTTTTTGCGTCTTTTATTCACATACTTTTTTTGTGTGTGATGGATGGTATAAAACTGCATTTTTCACATACTGGCGTGATGTTTTGTGTTCGTGGATTGAAATGAGATGAGGTGAGGTAAGGTGAGGTGATGTGATGATGAGAAACTGCTGTGATGTTTTGTGTTGAAATGAGATGAGGCGAGGTGAGATGAGGTTAGGTGAGATGAGGTGATGTGATGTTGAGAAGCTACTGGGACAGAGTTCTGGGGTGACAGTGCGTAAAATAGCAAAGAGTGAAGACATAATCGTGGCTTTGTAGGATATTACACGCTGGATGGATATGAAAAAGTGCAAATTTGTCTGTAACATGCAGAGAGAGAGAGAGAGAGAGAGAGAGAGAGAGAGAGAGAGAATTTCCCCAACGTCTTTCAACAGCATGAGTTTATTTATTCATTACAATAGAGACGACCACCGAGGCCACACGCAGTAACGTTACCTAAACTACATCTTCCAACTTCTTAATCACAACGGAAAGAGCGCGACAGATGATGAAAACCGAGAGACGGGGAACCAGCAAATCTCTGACGCTTTATCGCAGCATCCACAGACCCTCACTAACGAAGGGAAAGGAAGAAATTGGTAGAGCGCCATACGTGGGTGAACCAAGGGACAGAAAAGGAGTGAAAGGGAGACGAAACGAACGAGGCTCACCTTTGGCGGCAGATAACCCGAGATGCTGCGGCACCTAAATTGAGAGAGAATGATAGACCGATCAGAACACCACAAGGAAGAGATAGGAAGGGAGAGAGAAGGAGGAGAGAGGGAGTGCGGGTGGGAGGAGAGGAATGCTGGTGGGATGGTTATAGGCAGAGCGAGGAGAGTGAGAGAAGGGAGGCAATAGGGGAATGGAGGGAGTCATAGGGTGGCTGGTATGGGAGGAGGGATAAAGAGACTCACCGAGGGACCGATTTATATTTAAAGGTATGAATGGTATCTTTCTATCAGGCCAGGCGCTACCTACTCGTTGTGCTGGACCGAATGTTACCTCTTCATTTTGCTGCTTCTCTGGTGTATAGAGAGAGAGAGAGAGAGAGAGAGAGAGAGAGAGAGAGAGAGAGAGAGAGAGAGAGAGAGAGAGAGAGAGAGAGAGAGAGAGAGAGAGAGAGAGAGAGAGAGAGAGAGAGAGAGAGAGAGAGAGAGAGAGAGAGAGAGAGAGAGAGAGAGAGAGAGAGAGAGAGAGAGAGAGAGAGAGAGAGAGAGAGAGAGAGAGAGAGAGAGAGAGAGAGAGAGAGAGAGAGAGAGAGAGAGAGAGAGAGAGAGAGAGAGAGAGAGAGAGAGAGAGAGAGAGAGAGAGAGAGACAGACAGACAGA
>NC_059293.1:14143794-14151294 GCF_017591435.1 Portunus trituberculatus
TCACTGAATAAGATCAAGTACATAGCGGTACATTACGAGACGGAGCATCATGAATCTTTTTTATGGAAGAGTGGAAGCTGGCCAAGGGCAACAAAAAATGCCCACTCGATTGCCAGTTCCTTAAAAGGTTAGTGGAGTTAGCCAAAAGTCTGGGAGCAATGTCTTTAAACCTCCCTCTTAAAAAAAAAGTCAAGTCGTAGGAAGATGGAAATACAGAAACAGGCAGGATTATTGAAAGGATCTCTAATTTTAATGTCGATTTGAATGGAGGTTCTACGTATAAGAAAAAAATCAAACACATCTGGCAAATATAGATATGACTGATTAAGACGCCAATGTTTAGAGTACAGGATGACATTACTGAAAGGGAATCAAACGGAAGGGTTTTCAAGGGAAGTTCTATCACGAAACGAAAAGGAAATAACGAAAACAAACATGATCAGCATCAGCAGCAGAAGGAGGAGGAGGAGGAGGAGGAGGAGAAGGAGGAAGAAGACAATTGACACTGAGGTATCAGATCCATTGACATATTTGGCAAGTTCCATAAAGGGGGACCAATTCATCTCTCTCTCTCTCTCTCTCTCTCTCTCTCTCTCTCTCTCTCTCTCTCTCTCTCTCTCTCTGATCCTATAATATACAAATACACACGAACGAACTATATAGCCAGAGAGAGAGAGAGAGAGAGAGAGAGAGAGAGAGAGAGAGTAGGGATATTATGCATCCGCTTATTAGCCTCCTGAGAGTATTGTTTTGTGCGTTGCCATGGTGATGAAGACATTTTTCTCATGTTAGGCTCTGCGTGTGTGTGCGTGCGCGTAGCCTTTCTGTGTGTACGTGCGTGCGTGCGTATGTGAACGTGTGTGTGTGTGTGTGTGTGTGTGTGTGTGTGTGTGTGTGTGTCCACCCGTTCGCGCTGCGTTTCTACAAATGGGGGGGACTAAGCAAAACTCGCCACGCTCAGTATCCTGGCAGCGTTATGTTAAATCCTCACTGACTACCAACTTGCATCGCGGCGACTGTGATGTTTGTTGCTCTCAATTTTACCGACATTTATTCCAACGCTAGTCTCTGATTTTTACCTTTTTTCTTTCCCGAGCTTTAATCGTCTTTAGTGTTGTTAAGTGTCGCGTTGTAATAAAAGGATTGATGCTCTACTCTCCTCTGCTCTGCTCTCGTCTGGTATGGTCTGGTCTGGTCGTTATGTGCTATGCTGTGGTGAGTGATTAAATGTGTGTGTGTGTGTGTGTGTGTGTGTGTGTGTGTGTGTGTGTGTGTGTGTGTGTGTGTTCACTAGAATTTCAAGCATTTAACGTCTCTTCATTATTTTGTAAGTGCACATTTACAATTTATATCCTTATATGTCAATGCCTGTGTGGTATTTGATATTTCGTTATTATTACTTCCATTTACAAACGGTATATGTGAATATGCATGTACATGTATTAATAACAAAATGATCAAATTTCCCTTTACTATTGCGTAAGTATATATTTACACGCCTATGATCATTGTTTTTTACTTATAACTACATCTATACGTATGTACATAGCCACCAACACAATGTAATCGATTCATAACTGATGTCGACAGGTGTTTCTAAAGGATATAGAAAAAAAATCTTCGTGACGAGTAATTCATATTTCTGAGGTTCGCGATATTTCAGGTGTTCATGGATGGCTGCCTGAGCGAGGGGCGCGACAGGTGAGTCACTCGTCACGGGCAGGCCATCCCGAGTGATAGCCGTCAATCTCTGATGATGTATTTACTTGCAAAACGTGTTCCTGATCACGCGAGGGAGGCGGAGGGAGAAGGGTGCGCCTGGTGGAGGGAAGGCAGAGACTGATGGAGCAAGGGAGGCTTACTTCACTACTGGGGAAGGAAGAGTGACTCAAACACCAACCCAGGAGAAACTTGTTTATTGTTAACTAAGGAGTGCACTTTAGGCTTACAATTTACGATGGTTAGCGAAATACTAAGACAGGATGGCTGACAAAGAAAAGATCCTATACTTATCCTTTTTCTACTCTTTCACACAGTCAGGCTATCATTCATTCCTGTAATAGTAATGGACTCAACAAGAAGTAATATAGACTCTTCACAACATCCGTGTATGTCGGAGGTCGCGTGCAGAAGAAACCTAATGATCAGTCAATCTTTATTAGAGTGAAATGAGCTGGAGAATCAAAGCTCAAAGACAAAAACAAGAATGATTTAATTGTTTTCTTATATTCGAAAACAATAAAAAGAAACCGGACTGGACATCATGAAAAAAGGAGAAAGAGAAACAACCGATAAATGGAAAGGAAAGTGCGAAAAAAGGACAAGGACGAGGAAAAAAAGTGTTTTACTCGTTTGCAGGGTGAGGAAGTTAGTAGTTTTAGGATGGAGTGGACGGAGAGCCGGCGCAACGTGCAGTGGAGGCAAGCGCTGTGAATAGTAGCTTTGTAATAATTCTCTCGCTTCTCAGAACAACGAAAAGTAAGTAATATGAAAGTGGTGACTCTTAAACACGCCTCAATACGAACTCCAATAAAGAATAGAAACTGCAACCTAAAAGTATATGGTAATTAAAGCAACGCAACCAAGACACCAAAGGTAACACACAAAAAAGAATATAGAGAATTAGATATGAACACCCACATGGTTCATATATAGGCCATCTCCCCCTCAAAAAACTTTCATCAATACTTTTCTCAGGAACTTTTACATTGAAAAGTACTTCAGAGAGAGAGAGAGAGAGAGAGAGAGAGAGAGAGAGAGAGAGAGAGAGAGAGAGAGAGGATAAAGAAGAACGGTACATCAATATCTAAATTTCATAAATAGCATAAGCGATGAGTGATTATCTTTTCTTTTCAGGAACTCATATTCAATAGAAAAAGAAAAGCAGAAAGCCTTTTAACTCCTTCAATACCATGACGCTTTCCCATATTCATTCTAGTTACTATTTGGTGATTCTTTACAGCCTCAGAAACTCATGAGGCGGGATTAGAATAGTGAAGACTCTGGCCATCAATCTTCTGACCTCCAAAGACCCTTCCTAATGTCAATAAAATGGTCCAGTCGTATATAAATCTCAAGGTAAAAATGTGTCCTAGTATTGAAGGGTTAAATACATTAATTTAAAGAAAAAACAATAGAAATATATAAAAACATAAGAACCAATTAAGAATTATCACACATATAATACAAAAGACTCATGAACGAACGACTTTTCTTCCTACGAATATTTACAACCTCTTTCTCTCACCCAGGAAGCAACATGAAGAAAACCAACACAATCTTCGAAACAAAACCACTAGAGCCAATTAAGAACAATCACATATTAAAAAACAGAAAGAAGAATAGACGAACGCACGACCTTCCTTCCTACGATTTCCTACAGTCACCCCCTTTTTCTTTTTTTTCAGCCCAGGCACAGCTGAAGATCAACCACAATCCCCTGAGTCGTTCCTTTCCGCGCGGTTCACACAATTCCATTCCAGTTGCCAATACCCGAAACCCTCTCTCTCGCGCCTGGCCGCCGGATACTCTATTCTTTTTCCGCTGGGTAAGTGGGGTGGCGGGGGGAGGTTGCGGGGTGACTGTAGTCGATCACAAAGTTGACGTTCCTCCCGGTATTGGTTCTTGTCGCCTCCTGATGCCATTTACTCCGGGCTGTGTTTTTCTTGGATGACGGCAGTTGGCGCGGGCGTGCAAGAATTGGTTTTTATGCTGGCATTTTTATGGAGGTCGGATGGACACAGATTTTGCCTCCCCGAGTCTTATTCCGCGAAGCTTGTCTAGTGTAGCGGATGTTTGTTATTATTCTTTTTTTTGCATGTGTGTGTATTTGTTTTTTTTCATCGTTTTTTTTCTTCTGTGTGTGTGTGTGTGTGTGTGTGTGTGTGTGTGTGTGTGTGTGTGTGTGTGTGTGTGTGTGTGTGTGTGTGTGTGTGTGTGTGTGTGTGTGTGTCTTTCTCTTCCATCAAACTGGGCACGTTCCAGGTTCCAAATATGAATAATAATAAAAGGTTGTTCTCTCTATCTATCTCCGTCTGTCTGTCTGTCTGTCTGTCTGTCTGTCTCTCTCTCTCTCTCTCTCTCTCTCTCTCTCTCTCTCTCTCTCTCTCTTTTATCATTACTTTCTTTCACCCTCACAATTTACCTAACCTTTGCCAGGTAAACCGTGCTGCACTAAACGACCACAGTTTATTGCACATCTGATTTTCCTTCAGTCAAACAGCAACACCAATATGTTTCAGCGTCGTCCTATCATGGGGGAAAAAATAACCCCCACATGGACACAACACAAGTTTATCTCAACTCTCTGATTAGTCTCTTTTACGTGCTGATTCGCAAAGCACTGTTCTTATTAAGGCTCGTTAGTCGTTCTTTCCTCTCCTCTCCCTTGATAAATTTCATGTTGTTCAATTATCAAGTAAACACAAGACATCGCTACAAGTCTTATTTTCCAGCGCAGAATCGAACAGTGTTGTATCTATTAACGCCTATTAGACATTTTCTTCTCATCTGTGTCCTTGATGTAGACTTTCTGTCTCTCAGTTAGTAGAGAAATACGAAAGATCGCAACAAGGGTCTAATTCAAACTGCAAACTCTCAGAGCATTGTCCTTCTCATCAAATCTCGTCAAAATCTAGTTTTCTCCCTTGTCCTGGTAAACTTTGTGTCAGTCAGCAAATAGATTGACACGACCCGTCGCTAAAAGAGTCTAATGTTATTTGTCTGACTAATTCATGTCACTTAAAGCGGAAAAAAAAATCATTACTCACCTTCGTGGTAGGTAAGTGACACTTCCTAGGCGAGCTTCCACGTCGCCACCTCAGTTGATCTGCGGAAGAAAGAGAGAGAAAAAAACAGAGATTAGTTTGCATGGAAGAGAACTTGAAAATCTGTTAACTTGTCAAACGGGAGTTTCAGAACGTAACCTTTTCAGGTCAGTGATTTCGAGAGGAAACTGAAAATGGAACACAATAAGCATCAAAAGAATAAAAAAAAAGAAGATGGGATTAGTTCATCCCTCGGCAACAGTGTCCTACCTCTACTGCGTTTTAACCTTCAGATAGATGTTTGCAAACGTTACTCCACCTCCACCAGCCTCACTCTCCTCACCCTGATCCCTACCCCTACTCCCCGCCACCATCACCATGACCATCCTCTTCTGGCCAAAGCACCCTTGAAAACACTCCCTCCTCTCTCCCATGTCCTACTCTCAACTCCTCCGTGCCTCTCTCTCTCTCTCTCTCTCTCTCTCTCTCTCTCTCTCTCTCTCTCTCTCTCTCTCTCTCTCTCTCTCTCTCTCTCTCTCTCTCTCTCTCTCTCTCTCTCTCTCTCTCTCTCTCTCTCTCTCTCTCTCTTTCTCTCTCTCTCTCTCTCTGATTACACTCGAACACTCCAATGACATAATTTCCCTTTGCATCACTGTCACCTAGTCTCTTGCCAACTTCTGCAGTAATTTCTTGAGTTCAAAGGTCCTATTAATTACCAAACGCCGAAATCACAACACACACTTTAACTCACAAGTCACACTGGACCTCCTCGGCAGGGACAGGAGCAGCACCTCCCCTAGCGAGCCTCCCCGGGCACACTAACCAACCGAGTCAACAATACACCTGTACCACCTCGAGGCTCTCAAGGTCACGGCGAAAATTACACCCTTTCTCTTTCTAACACTTGAACGAAAGGAGGAAGAACAAAACGTAAAGAGGTAACTATCGCTAAATCAGAGACCAGAAGAAAGGAAGAAGTATGGAGAGATTGATCAAGATGAAGTGATGTGAGAGAAACGAAAGGAGAGAGCTAAGAAAGGGCTAGAAGGAAGGTAGGGTGAGAAGGGTGATTGATAGCCTGGCGAGGGTGAATGTGGAGTTATACGGAACAAGAACTCGATAGTTTGGGGAAGGGCAAGGGAGAGGGTGAATGAAGGGGAGATGTTGAGAGAAAGAGAGAGAGAGAGACAGAGAGTGAAGGAAGGGTAACGGAGAGGAGCTAATGTCATTCATAATACTGAACGGCAAGGCTGGGAGAGATACCTGGCTGGTGTAAAATTGTTGGATTGATGAAGGTTAGAATATTAAATCAAAAGTGAAAGTGGTTGTATAATGACGAAGGTTCAGTACACCCAAGACAATGATAGGAGTGACTAATGACACCACTTGACAGTAAAATGGGCAGACGACATGTTAAAGACAATATAACTAATTAAAACAACAATTAAAATACCACTAATAGTAAAAAAAACATCTTAATAACAAGGCACGAAATATCACAAAGGGACAACACCCATAATAACAGAATTGTTGGCCCTTACAACTGTCAAGGTCAAAATAATATAAAAGCCAGAGACACTATAGCACATCAGGTGTTTGTTAGCAGGTAAGAATAAAGAGTGAGTTCCAAGCCAGGTGTACTACAAGTAATTAATGAAGTAACCAGAAAAGGATGACACAAGATAAATGACGGTAAATGTAGACAACGGTGGATCAAAGACAGGTAATACTTTCACCCACTCATAAAAGGAAAACTTAATGAATAAAGGCATTACTTAAAAACGCAAATGCAAGTCTTCAAGCTGAAACTAAAAAAAAAACAACGATAAAATCAAGAAATGAATAATGATATTGGAAGAGTAAAGGAAGGTAACTTAACCTATCCTGTAAGTGGTGTTGCAAGTGTCAATTATTCGTCATTTTGTCACAGATGTCTTTTTTTCTGGGTGTTGTCAGGACGTCTCACCAGCTGTTACGTGATCCATATATAGGAAGACCACATTGTGCAACTGTGTGTGTGTGTGTGTGTGTGTGTGTGTGTGTGTGTGTGTGTGTGTGTGTGTGTGTGTGTGTGTGTGTGTGTGTGTGTGTGTGTGTGTGTGTGTGTGTGTGTGTGTGTGTGTGTGGGAACATTCCCCTTAAAAAGACAAATTTCACATTCTGTATCTTTCTTATATCAAAGAAATAAAGGAAAGACATTTAAGTACCTGAGAGAGAGAGAGAGAGAGAGAGAGAGAGAGAGAGAGAGAGAGAGAGAGAGAGAGAGAGAGAGAGAGAGAGAGAGAGAGAGAGAGAGAGAGTGTACAGAAACTCATGGACTTATTAATACTTCTACAATATAATAAACAATAAAGGCAGTGACAATATGCCTAGATATATGAGTGGCTTACTTCTCAATAAGTCGATCCATACATAAAACAATAACAAGAACAACACAAGAACAACAACAACAATATATTATAATTTCGAACCCCATCATGAGTCAACACTTTCACAATAATGACAATAATGAACGAACGAAATACAACCCAAACATTTCCCTCATCGCCGGAGTGACGCAAGGTGTGAAGGAGGGGAGGCTCGTGTACGTAATCTTAATAAACGAGACACACTCATTAATTTTCCCTCTCCACTTCCAGCATTTGTTCCTCATCCACCGTGCTTATCATTGTTATTTACATTTCTTGCTTCCGCTTTTTTATATATTCCATTAATGTGTGGCATCCTATTTCAT
>NC_059293.1:14158794-14166294 GCF_017591435.1 Portunus trituberculatus
ACTGGATGGGTGAGGTGGCAGGTAAGGTGGATGATAATTCGTTGGTCTTGAGGCAAGCAGACAAGCAAGCATAAAGCACATAGGTGGAGGGAGGGGAGCGGTTACGACGATGTGGTTGGGACAGGCAAGAGAAAAAAAGCGGGACATTGAAGGGAAGGAATGAAGCAAAGTCACGCAACAAAAGCAAGCATTTGCAGGTGAAAGTGAAAGCATACACGCAAGCAAGACCATGACAGGCAAAGGGGGAAGCGGACAGAAAGAGGGTCAGGAGGGAAGGTGGCACAGCAAGCAAAGGACGCCGCAGGTGGGAAGAAAGATGAATTCGAGCAGTCCGGCGAGAAGCGAGTGAGGATAATCAAAAGGGTAAAGCAATCCGTGTCGGGAGGGCGGGAGGAAAGGCAGGGACGGACAGCGCAGCAAAAAGGTGTCGAACAAGTAGGTCGTTCGCTCGCCCCAAGCAGAAGGGAGCCAAGGAACGCAGGAAGACAACAAGCACAAACGGACTGGCTTGTGGAAATGAAGACCGACTTGCCAGCTAATCAAAGCAAAAAGTGGCCCGGGCGGAAAACGTAAAGACATTTCGGAGTTGATCTGATCTACATCGCCACGCACCAAACCCCTCATGTCCCTCAACCAGTGAAGGGTTAAAGACCACTCGTGAAAGCAGACACCACTTGGAAAAATACTACGCTAAAGAGAAACATCAAAGAATTACATACTTTTAGATGCTCCAAAGCTGCGTAAATCACTGAATTCTTCGTGATTATTCATAGATGAAGTGAGTGGAAATAAGAAGTATATATTATCATGCAGACGTCTAGTGTACTTATTGCAAGGTCAGGCAGAGGAGAAGCGCCATGCTGGATGTGGTATTGAGTCACGCAAAGGTGTGGAAGAGCTGTCGGTCAGTCATATGTGTCCGGTAACATCTGGTGTTGCAATGGTACTTGTGCCGGAACCGCCCACCGCCCACCTCACTGATTTATTGTTCTCTCTCTCTCTCTCTCTCTCTCTCTCTCTCTCTTAGTAACACATATCTTCCACCAGATCACCAAGTTTCACAGACATTCACACATTCCTTCCCTTCCCTGTACCATATTAAGATGGTCAAAAAACTGCTTACCATGAACTTATGCAACCTTCAAGTGAAAACATATACGGAACACGCTATTCTGGGAGTGTGAAATAATAAGTCCGCCAGAATAAGCGTCGCGAATTGATTTGGGGAGCTCGGTGCGTTCAGGAAATATGAGGTCTTTTTATAGCTGAGGATTCTACAACCTGTCGTAACGGGCGGCGTGCAAGGTGCTGTGGGCAAGGCGTCTTCCTCAGCTGCGGCAACTTTTTGATACCTATATCCTCTCCACAGTAAGACCACGGAAGGAGAGGGTGCATGCGGGTAGGAAGATCAGAAGAGCAGTTGGCATGAAAATAGCGGTAAAAGATACTAAAAGATGCAACATTACGGTTGTGAGAAAAAGACAGAACACAGTCATTCAGAACAGAAGAGATGATAATATTAAAAGCTTTTTATTCCACCCTAAAGGCATCAGTAAGAGTAAATTTTCTTCACATGTAACAACCTAAACATATATATTTAGTCTCCCTTTAAAGCTTCAATCTTCCAAAAAAAGGACTCGCTTCTTTGCTAAAAACAGTAGCAGTCAGAAATATTTGTTTTTCTTTTCGATATAAAAATAAAATGGCAAAAACTCCCATACAAGAGAGTCAAGATCACTAAGGGCTGAGTTGAAGGGAAGCCTAACTTAGCTAGTTTCCCACAGGATCACTATCTGCTGCAGCGCATGAATTTCCAGGACTAACTGAAGTAAATGTGCCGACGATCAATATCCTCAAAATTACACGATTTTTGGGAGGTATTCACGCGTTGAGGGAGAGGGAGAGGACTTAGCACGACACGGCGTGGTGCATCCGTCATGGAGAGTGTGGTGTGTAATGAAATAGTATCTGATTACTAACTCCATTCAAATTTCTAGCAAAGTAGGAATAAAAGCTGATGATGATGATGATGATGATGATGATGATGATGATGATGATAGTAATCATATCAACAATGATAATAACAATGATAATAAGATATTAATAATAATAAAAGTAATAATAATAATAATAATAATAATAATAATAATAATAATAATAATAATAATAATAAAATAATAATAACAATAACAAGAATAATAATGATAATAATAATAATAAAAATAATAATAATAATAATAATAATAATAATAATAATAATAATAATAGCAATAACAATAATAATGATTATAAAAATAATAATATTAAAAATAATAATGATAATAACAATAATAATAATAACAATAATAATAATAATAATAGTAATACTAATACTACTACTAATAATAATAATGATAATAATAATAATAATAATAATAATGATAATAATAATAATAATAATAATAGTAATAAAAATTATAATGAAAAAAACAATAATAATAATGCTAATAATAATATTAATAATAATAATAATAATAGTGATAAAAATAATAATGAAAAAACAATAATAATGATTATAATAAAACAATAATGATACTAACATTAATAAAGACAACAAAGATAATAATAGTAATAATAATAATAATAATAATAATAATAATAATAATAATAATAATAATGATAATAATGATAATAGTGATAAAAATAATAATAATAACTAAAATTAAAATCAAGTAATAATAATAATAATAATAATAATAATAATAATAATAATAATAATAATAATAATAATAATAATAATAATAATAACAATTATAAAAATAATAAAAACAGTAATAACAATAAAAGCAATAATATGCTAATAATAGATATAATGACAAAAATAAAAGTAATAACAATATTACTACTACTAATACTAATAATAGTTTTGATAATGATAACAACAACAATAATAATAATAATAATAATAATAATAATA
Source organism: Portunus trituberculatus (assembly GCF_017591435.1). Lineage (NCBI taxonomy): Eukaryota > Metazoa > Arthropoda > Malacostraca > Decapoda > Portunidae > Portunus > Portunus trituberculatus. The sequence continues at coordinate 14,161,751 of NC_059293.1, forward strand.
ATAATAATAATAATAATAATAATAATAATAATAATAATAATAATGGTAATAATAATGATAATATTAATAATAATAAATTTATAATAGATTATGATAATGATAACAATTTTCACAATAATAAAATAATATATATAATAATAATAATAATAATAATAATAATAATAATAATAATGATATTAATAATGATAATAATAATAATAATAATAATAATAATAATAACAACATTATTATTATTATTATTATTATTATTATTATTATTATTATTATTATTATTATTATCATTATTGTTATCTTTATCACTATTAATATTATTATCTTTTTTCTGTTATTATTGTTATTACTAGTACTATTGTTGCTATTATCATTAAAAATATTACTATTACCATGATTATTATAATTATTATTATTATTATTATTATTATTATTATTATTATTATTATCATTATTATTATTATTATTATTACTATTATAAATATCATTATCATTACTATCATTATCATTATTGTTATTATTATTATTATCATCATCGTTACTATTACTATTATTACTATTACTACTACTACTACTACTACTACTATTATTATTATTATCATTATTATTATTATTATTATTATCATTATTATTATTATTATTATTACTATCATCATTATTACCATATTTTCTACTACTGCTGTTACAACTAACTACTGCTGCTGCTGCTGCTGCTGCTGCTGCTGCTGCTGCTATTGCTGCTGCTGCTGCTGCTGCTGCTGCTGCTGCTATTGCTGCTGCTGCTGCTGCTGCTGCTGCTGCTGCTGCTGCTGCTGCTGCTGCTGCTGCTGCTGCTGCTGCTGCTACTGCTGCTGCTTGCTGCTGCTACTGCTGCTGCTGCTGCCACTACTACTGCTGCTGCTGCTGCTGCTGCTGCTGGTACAACTATTACTTCTATTTTCCTACTACTACTAGTACAACTACTACTACTACTACTACTACTACTAGAACTACTGCTACTGCTACTACTATTGCCACTACCACTTTTTCTACTACTACTACTACTACTGCTAGTACTACTACTACTACTAGTACTACTTCTACCACTAAGTGCTACTACTACTACCAATGCTATTATCATTATTATCTTCATTATCATTACCTTTGTGATTCTTACTAAAGATGTGCTAATTACGTATTCTGTCTGCCAGAACGATAATGAACAGCTCTCTCTCTCTCTCTCTCTCTCTCTCTCTCTCTCTCTCTCTCTCTCTCTCTCTCTCTCTCTCTCTCTCTCTCTCTCTCTCTCTCTCTCTCAGACTAAAATCCTCGGGAGTCGGGCCGCTAGTACAACCCACTTAGGTAAAACCAGCTAAGCTTCATTAATTATGACAGACCAGTGTAGCTACATAATCCTGCCGTGGGGCGCTGCCTGATAACGCTACAGAGCCGCTGCCTATCCATCCATCACGCATCACCTGCTGTACATATTGACTGGGATCGGGGCCATGTTATCAGCAGGACAGATCTCGGTTATAAGTCCGCCACTTTCTCTTTCTCCCTTGCTGACTGTCTGGAGGAGTTGAAGAGATAGATAGATAGATAGACAGATAGATAGATAGATAGACAGATATATATACGTATATATATATATATATATATATATATATATATATATATATATATATATATATATATATATATATATATATAGAGAGAGAGAGAGAGAGAGAGAGAGAGAGAGAGAGAGAGAGAGAGAGAGAGAGAGAGAGAGAGAGAGAGAGAGAGAGAGAGAGAGAGAGAGAGAGAGAGAGAGAGAGAGAGAGAGAATCATTGACGTTATTTTCAATTATTTTCACACTACCTTCTTTAGGTTTCAGTTCTAAACATACTCTCTCTCTCTCTCTCTCTCTCTCTCTCTCTCTCTCTCTCTCTCGCTCTCCATTCAACTCTAACTTACGAGTATGTGAACATCCAAACAAGAATGAAATATGAAAAAAATAATAATAGAATTAGCGATACATTAACGCTTCTCTTAGATGTAGTTAAAAGTAGGATGAATTATTTGCACTCTTACAGCAACACACTCCCAACCAGCGCCTCCCAACAACCTAAATAACCAATGGCACGACACTCCCTTACGTGACTAGCCCTCCACCTTTCATATTCTCCAGGTAATGAGAATCAGTAGCAGCCACCGCCCGTTGTCTCTGTCACAGCACTGTCCTGATAACGTCCTTCATTTATGGATGGAGGTAATGATCCGAAAGCCGACGTGAGCGTGTGGTATTTTAGATCTTCGTCTCTACTGTGTCTATCGCGCCTTTCTCTACAAGCTGCTGACCTAAAATTAATAACGCACGAGAGGCAAGTTTGCGGGTACCGTCTTGTAGTTCTTTTCTTGCCTGAATACCAAACAGTCGTGCACTTTGTGGCCAAACGGTGAAGCTTGCCGCACTTTACAGCCCAATGGAGGAGTGACGCGGCATACCTGATCGTCGCTACTGCCTGGACGCCATACAAAGACCACTAACTCTGTTCCTTTCTCTTCTCCACGAGCACTAATGAATAACAATGAAAACAATTGCTAGAGCTGATTCTCATAAAAAAGCTTGGTAAAGTTTAAAGAAATATTATTCACTATATTAAGTTATGTAAATAATACCTTCAAATCAATTGAGATAAAGATTAAAGACTTTTTTTCATATTTACATTTAGTATTTTGTGGAACGTATAATAGTTAGCGCAGGGCAATGTTCTTATATTCTCGCAAATGCAGCGAACTTTAATAGAGGGTGTATTGCCATGTATTGCATATGTTCATCTGGTTATTAAGTAAAAGATTTTGCTTGAAAGAACAAATAACACTATCTAATTCTTTATAAATATAGTATCCTTTAACAATTTAATAACTGACACACAGAAGGAAAGACCAAAAGATGAACAAAGCAACAATAAACAAATAAATAAATAAACAATTAAACCAACAACAGAACTTAATCAAACCAACATACTTACCTACAACGCACCTCTTATAAACTACTCATGCACACACACACACACACACACACACACACACACACACACACACACACACACCTCAAGGCACCTACTCTACCACCACACGCACACGTCCTTCAAAACACATTATTTCCCTCGACATATCAGAGAGGGGAGCGTCATTTCGCGCGACAAACTGCCTTTCATCGCGACGGAAAAGCACTTACAGCTACAGATCGCGGCGCTGTCACAGAGGCGCTAACTGTACTGAGGTATTGATATCAAGCTTGCCTGCGGTGGAGTCTGCAGTCACTCAGGTGCATGCGGAGACTCGGGGTGTGTCTTTCCTCGCAGGTCTTTACTTGGCTTTCACTCTTATTGACTTAACGGGAGCAGGTGTTGGTGACTGTCGTATGGCAGTCAATGGAGTGTAGTCAAGGCACTTCTGTTAGTTGTAGCGTATTCTTTTACATATTTTTCTTATTCTTTCACGAAAAATAATAGCAGCGACAACAATACCAGTAGCACAAAGAACAATAACTACAGCAACAACAACACCAACAAAAAAAAAAAAAAACAATAGAAACAGTAACATCAACTAGTTTTCTATTTTCAATTTTGTGTTTTGTAATTTGCATCATTGTTTCCTTATTAATATTGCTTTTTTCGTGTTGTAAAACTATTTATTTTTTTCGGGGGGGAAGGGGGAGGAAGCATATTCAGTAGGTCTGTCTAAATTTTTCCTACAGTTTTTCCTTAGCCATTTCTCTTACACAAAAGTATAAGCAATGACAAAAGACTAAAATAATAATCATGTACATTGGTTCCGGGAGAGGAAAAAAAATATATATATATTTAGACCAAAATGAAAGTGTGCATGGCCTCCACATTGCATTTTTTATTTACTTACTATTTTTTTCCTGTTGCCATGTTTTCCCCTACCTGTTTGAGGGGGAAATTATCATGATCATTATGACAGTGTCCCCCTCGATATGACTTGCTTTCACGCACACCAAAAGGTTGATTCCTCTCCGAATAATTTCCTGCATGGAGTAATTATGAACAAATCGCTTTTTTCTCTTTTTTTTTTTGTATTTACCTGCCGGCCTGTAATAACCTTGCTCTGTGATTTTTGGTTAATTTCACACTTCAACAAATTTCTATATAGTACAAAAAAATGTATATGCACAAAATGCACTGTGTGTGTGTGTGTGTGTGTGTGTGTGTGTGTGTGTGTGTGTGTGTGTGTGTGTGTGTGTGTGTGTGTGTGTGTGTGTGTGTGTGTGTGTGTGTGTGTGTGTGTGTGTGTGTGTTGTGTGTGTTTTGCCTTAGGTTATGAGAGCAATGAACACAAAATGAGGAAAAGAGAGAGAGAGAGAGAGAGAGAGAGAGAGAGAGAGAGAGAGAGAGAGAGAGAGAAGGGAATGCACAATGAATAAGAGGCATTACATAAAAATCCTCATCTCTCTCTCTCTCTCTCTCTCTCTCTCTCTCTCTCTCCCACGGAAATACAGCCGCCCACTCATCATTAACTGAATTCTGACCTCAATTCCTCGATAAATCCGGATAACTGA
>NC_059293.1:14171294-14173794 GCF_017591435.1 Portunus trituberculatus
CTCATTACAAACTGTCTCCTGAGAAATCACATCTCTAAACTTCCCTCGTGAAAATCATTGGTAAAAACTATTCATACTCTATATAAGAAAGAAAAGCTGGAAGTACTATTCTTCCTATACGAAAAAAAAAAAAAAAAAAGGGTCTGATTAATGTCTATACACAATGAAAAGATAAATAAAATATAATATTTACAAAAATATTAAACAAAAACAAGGAGCGAAGAGAGAAAGGAAGGTCTGTACCCAGTAGGAGAAAAGCAAGACAACGCAATTCAAGATTTCTCGTGTTAGTCTAAGGTGGAGAGACACAGAAATCGTACCACATTTAGGCAGAGGAGTCACACCACCTTTATTCCGTGCAGCACAGAGGCCAGCGAGGGCACGTGCTGCAAGATCGCGATGCTGTTAGTCCGAGGGAAGGTAATGGGCTCACACGCCGGGCCTTCGTCACACTTAGCGGCCGGCCATTAAGGGGAGGGGGACTAAGAAATATCAATGAGGGAGCGACATGAGGGTAATGAAAGCTAAGTGTCAAGAAGCGAGGGACGAAAGTTGAGGGTGAGGGTGTGTGTGTGTGTGTGTGTGTGTGTGTGTGTGTGTGTGTGTGTGTGTGTGTGTGTGTGTGTGTGTGTGTGTGTGTGTGTGTGTGTGTGTGTGTGTGCTTTTGTGCCAGAAGCTTGTGCTGGTGCTGTGTTCTCTAACAAGCATAACAAGCATTCATTATTGGTGTACAGTCATGCATATATACCTACTTCTTTTTATTTTGGTGTTGAATATGTTGTCTTATTTAATTTCAAATCCTCTAATCTTATGTAAAACTGAAATAGCTGTCAGGTTTTGTAAGGAGACTGCAAGTAAATATAAAGACGTGTTATTGAAAAAAAAGATACAAGAGACTGTGTTAGTGTAAGATTAATTTTCTTTTTTTTCTTCATACACAAGGTAGACAAAGAAAAGATAAAAACAAATGAAGGAAACTAACTAGATAAGACTCACTGATTTTCTCTCTCTTTCTTTTCATGACTACACGGCTACCATATGTAACACGGTGACATTCATGGACATTTTTGTACAATGGGAATGAGTTTTATAGTAATAATCTGAGAAATATGTAGTAACTAATGTGTCTATCAGTGCAGAGAACAAGTGGAAAGAAGGACCAACTAAGTGAATCACAGAAGGAAAGAACATTAATTGCCTTTGTCAGTGGATACTCTCTCTCTCTCTCTCTCTCTCTCTCTCTCTCTCTCTCTCTCTCTCTCTCTCTCTCTCATCTCCCTAAAGACTATAAGGCTTCTAATGACCTGTCCATCCTTCACCATCCGCTTCTATCACCTATTCAGAAGTCTCCTTGACCCTTCCAGCTTCCTGCTCCTCGTGCCTCTCAGTCTCCTCTCCCCCGGCCAGCATCTAAAGACCGCCCGTGATCCTGTCCCATCACTCAGCATCGGTAATGGGTGTTAATACCGCCTGTAATTATCGTCTCCTCCCTGCCGCGTCTTCCGGGCCCACTCTTCCTCTTCTCCCTCCTTAACGATCCGCGGCGCCTCGATTCCTCCATCAATCAACGAAAGGAGAGGAAAATTGCATGGACCAGGGAAAAAATAGGGGGTTGTCTCCATGAACAATCAACTTGTTCGACACAGAAATTCATTTTAAATTAATGGAAGCTTAAAATGTTTTACTCTCACAGAAAGCTTCTTCGTCAATCAAGGCTTCAGAGGAAGGAAAGTTGTAAGTTGCAAGGATGAGGGTGAGGGAAAGATGCTATATATTTGCATGGTCAAAGTGTAGACTCAACGTATATATAGACACATTAACCAGTACGGAATTTAAATATTTTTCCCTTTGTAAGTCGAGAGAGAAGAATGTTGCAAGAATGAAGAAGAGAAGAGGAACGTGTCGTCTTCTTTGATTATTTTATTGATATAATAGATACTTCAATCGTTTTTCCAGTAATTTACAAAAAAATCAATCATGACTTCAATAGGCAGAGATATTGCAGAGGCAAGAATAAATAGCATTGTCTTGAAAAATTCAAAACTGCAATTTAACACACGTCAACATAAAGAGATCGAAATCTCAAAAAAAATTATTCCTTGGTAAGAATAAAAAGATAAACTGAAAACCAAGAGTCTATATGAAGATTCATTAATCAACTGAACCTAAGCACTTTTCCCCTCGTATATAAAAAAAAAAAACCTCACATGAAAGACGAAACAAAATGCATAACCTTCCTACACAACCAACCCAGGAGTCAGTACACAGAGATTCATTAACCAACTGAACCTAAGAAGCTTTCCCTCACACCCGAGTCTCCCTCACTCAACAACTTGACCGCTCTGATCACGATATTCAAAACCAATTTCCTGCTTCCCCACCGCGGCTCCTAAGACTGAGGGCGGCTGCAGGGGGTGTCTCAGTTGCTCTTAATCAGCCAATCTGTATGCGTCCAAGGGCTGCCTCCTGCGTCACCCCTTAGATAGCCTTCTCAGCCTCG
>NC_059293.1:14176294-14181294 GCF_017591435.1 Portunus trituberculatus
GAGGAGGAAGAGGAGAAGGAGAAGGGGAGCAGGTCTGCATGCAGCCGTTGCATTTGGGGGTGAGGAAAAGAGGGGACAAATTTGTGAGGCGGGCCGAGGAGGGCTGGCTGGGGGGCGGGTGAGGGCGGGAGGGAGGACCAGGGAAGATAACGGGGGGTAAGGGAAAAACTGCTGATGCTTGCTGCCTCCTGCTGAATCTATAGGCAAGCGGATTACCCATGGGGAGAGACGCTAATGAAGGAACCACCCGGAATTCTCTGAGGGGCGCGACCAAAATTGCTTGATAAGGAAAATAACCCATGAAGATGTTGCCATTATATAAAAAAAAGATGCATACTCGTAACTCACAATCCCGAAGGAGGCGGTGAAGGTGCAAGGAGGTGTAAGTCCCCCGAGGCGTCCCCCGTGCAAGCATATCCCCGTGAGTTGTGTTAATTATTGGCCAGGGCGCTTATGGACTCAGGGTGGGGCTTGACACTATATTCATGGTGAGGGCCTCGCGGGGGACGTGTTGCCCATGGGATAAGGGTCGTAATTAGTGTTGCATTCAAGCACCAATTACCAATCTCCCCCAAAATGGAAGCACTAATTATCCCAGGCACAGCGCGGACACGCCCGTCTCTCATTTGCTCCAAGGGTGAAAATGTATGAAATATGTAAAATGCACCGAAGATACTGCATAAACATGGCCGTGTAAAAAATATGCTCTGATGCTTTTAAAAAATATAAATTATGAAAACAGATAACCATCAAAACGACCTCGTTCTCACCTTCGTTCACAGGTGCGGGTGGCGGGAGAATGGGAGAGGGAGGAGGGGGAAGGCGAGCGTCCTGCAAAGGGAGAGAGTGCGTGTGAGTGAGAGCGAGATGGATAGATGGGGAGAGTGAGCAGATAATGAGTAGCGGGGAAAGTAACACTTGAACTCCTCCTCCTAAGATTAACTGGACAGCTTTCCGTGTGACCTTGACAGACTCCGGGATATTAAGGGAAGGAAGAAAATGCATGAAAACTAACAGAAACACAAAATAAGAAAACAGATTAAGCATGCACACACCTACCCACCTACACACACACACACACACACACACACACGGGAGGTAACACACGCAGTACGTACGCCTAAAATATTTTACCCAAACACGTACAACAAACGTTCCACATCCTATTCTAGTTCCGTACGGGTTTCCGCTGCCGTGTTTCGCAAGCACTTATGGGATGAGAGAGAGAGAGAGAGAGAGAGAGAGAGAGAGAGAGAGAGAGAGAGAGAGAGAGAAAGAGAGAGACGACAAAAATAATTGATCTGCGTTCATTTTCAGTGGGTTATCTGGGCGATCAATTTTTGCAAGCAATCGATACCTCATGGTCTGGTTCTCATCCCATTCATCTCTCTCTCTCTCTCTCTCTCTCTGACTAGGAAAAAAGTGGAAGTGGGTGAAGGAAATACGTGATAAAGAGAAGAAAAGGAAGAAATGTTAAAAGCCTGTACTCTTATGATAATTTTGAAATTCTATTTAGAGTAGTGCCAAGGAAGCGAGAGGGAGAGGCGCCAGGGAAGAGGTCCGTGCAATGAGGTTTGTTTACTCTCAAGATTTTATTAACATGCCCGCTGGTCTGTGTTCCCTGCAGTGGTATTTGCTAAGAGTCAACATGAGGCGTCTAGTTGGTCAATGGAGAGTGGAGGTAGTAAGGGAGTGAATGAGAAGTTCGCTTGTGCCTGTGAGTGAATGAATGACGATATTGGTTGTGGTGGTGAGTTTTTAGACATGACTTGCTCTGTGAAAGGGTATAAACAAAATGATGAAAATAATGGTTGTGTATGACTTTCTTTCCATATAGCTTTGACCGTCTTTTATGGAAGATGTGCTCTAGGGTAATAAAACTTGAAAAAAGAGGATGAATTAAGATACCAGTCCCTAGTCCAACAGCAAGTCTAAATCCCAAGATGTTTTCATGATAGTGATGATGGTGATGGTTTGAGTTGTCCGTCTGTCTGACTGTTAGAATAGAGAGAAGGTATAAAAGAAGAGGATTATTTGTTGGAGTAGGTGATGCTTTGAGTTACTTATTTGTTTCTGTTTTCCTCTGCATGTCTATCTGCTCTGTCTGTTCGTATATTTGTCTTTCTATCTACGTGTCTGCTTATGAAGTGAGGAGTGGGGACAGGATAGTAGTGGAACGATAATAATGATAACGTATATGATTGGGCAATAATATGACGGTAACGAGATTAATAGTAGCAAAACTAATGAAGTAAAGTTCGGTTGCATAAGACTTTACAGAGTTATTGTATTTGAAAATGAGTAATGAACAATATTTATTTTCTCGCCTGGTCTCTTTAACCTGTCAGCAAAATGTGGGCGTAAGTTTTGTAATAGTTTGATTAATATTGTGATATGGTGTCGTGTTTCAAAATGACTGTACACGCATGCTCAGTGCCTCACTTCTTTAAATAAATTCTACAAGATAAAGAACATTCATCAAAAAATGCATATACAGGTGCTGCACACTTAGAATAATTAACACATATAAAAAAACGGAAAGTGTGAAGAAAGTCCTCCAGCTATATCATAAAAATGTTTCAAAGGAAAAATGACAAGAACATATATAAGTAAAAACAAGGAAATATTGTTTGTAGTTCATGAAGTGTGACTAAATAATTATAAGGCCCTGCGTGACTCATAGTGTACAAGAAATATCACTAACAGTAAGATAATTGGTGCAAGTACAGGGACAGGGAAAGCAATTTCAAATCCATACAAGCATAATGAAGGAGAGTATATATATATATATATATATATATATATATATATATATATATATATATATATATATATATATATATATATATATATATATATATATATATATATATATATATATATATATATATATATATATATATATATATATATATAATTTTTCAAAACTGTTTCTGGAACATCGTCTGACATATAGAACGAGATGAAATTATGTTAAAATGAAGCAAGAAAACTCACACATACGTACACGACAAAGAGAAACACATCAAAAGTGAGAAAAAACAATGCAAGAAAAATAAATTAAACACTAGAAACTGAAAATAAAATACTTCGGAGATGAACAAAAACGTAAATTATATATATATATATATATATATATATATATATATATATATATATATATATATATATATATATATATATATATATATATATATATAATAGAACGTATATATAAAAACAAAAAAAGTAAAACCGAAAAACTCACAGTTCGAAGCAAGCAGAACAAGTAGAGCAAGTAAGCAAATAGGACAAGCAGAGCAGAGAAAGCACGGGAGGAAGGAAGGTAGCAGCGGAGGGGAAAGCTGAGCGAGGGAGAGGAGGCGCGGCAGACTGGGAGCAAAAAGTCGTCTGGGGAGCCTGGACAGGGCGAGGATCGGGTCGTGCTGCTCCTTCTGTGCCTTTGGGAAGCAGCTCCTCTTCAGGGGAACCACCAACACCTGCTTGTGAAGTGCTTGTGTTGCCTTCCTCCCTTCCTGCCCATTTCCCTTCCTGTAACCCTCTCTCTCTCTCTCTCTCTCTCTCTCTCTCTCTCTCTCTCTCTCTCTCTCTCTCTCTCTCTCTCTCTCTCTCTCTCTCTCTCTCTCTCTCTCTCTCTCTCTCTCTCTCTCTCGTTACATTCGTTACATTCCTTTTCTTTCATTATTCCTATTTACAGTATTCTATGCATACTTACTAGTGTTTTCTCCCTCTCTCCTTCCTTCTCTCCGTCTCCAGCAGCCTACGCTTCCACTTTTATCTCTCTTCTTCCAGTCATTTTTCTCACATCTCTCTATGATATTTTCTTTACATATTTGCCTCTGCTTTCTCCTTTCCTTTTTCCAGCATTTTTATTTGTTGTTCCCCTTGTAGACTTATTCTTATTTTCTGTTACTTAATATTTTCTCCTTAAACATTTTTCTTTTTTCTCTCCATGAGGCATGATATCAGCTGAAATATATGCACATCCTTCCTCATGAACACTAGAAAAAGAGAAAAAACACGGAATATATTCACCCACACACATCTTGCGTAATTAAAAATTATGCACACAACAGACACAACAAACACTAATTTGTTCATTATTTTCTTCTCCCTCAGTACTCTCTTTTTTGTCTCCATCCAACTATTATCCTTCCCTGTGTCAGTGCTTACGCCTCCCCCGACTCTTCCTCCATCCCCGCCCAGAGCCTCCATCCACTCCCCTTCCAACACCTGTAGTCGCCAGGGCCCCATCACTAGCAGGCAAACGCACACTCCTCCACCACTAATGTGCTGTTCACCTTAGCATTTTTATTGTTATTAAAATGTGTAAAAGTGACGCTTATGGTTATTATTGTCATTATCACCGCTTTATTATTATATTTTACGGTAAAACGGTCATTTTATTGCGTGGCGCGTGTTGCATGTTGTTGGTGTTTGGATTTATGCTTTGTTTGTGTGTGTGTCGGGTCGAAGTAAGTGTGAACGTGTGTGTGTGTGTGTGTGTGTGTGTGTGTGTGTGTGTGTGTGTGTGTGTGTGTGTGTGTGTGTGTGTGTGTGTGTGTGTGTGTTAAGTACGAGACTAAGAATTGGAATATCCGAAGACAAATGAGTGGGGAAAAAATGTGTTATCTGGAATAGAATGGGTTAAAAAAAAGTGACAAAACACAAAAAAAACTCACTATACATTTAAGCATCAATCGCATTAATTAAATCGTACACGTTGCGACCCCAACAGTAGCGGATGTGTGAGGTAAATAAGACCCTGTTTATTGCAGTTCATGTATTTATTGTAGATAATGAGAGTGTCGCTTCTAATCACCTGCCTGGGAGATTCTTCTTTTCTCACACGTATATTTCTTTTCTTATTTTTGTGGTATATTCATAGGTGTACAATACAATATATAGGGCAGTTCCTTAGTGAAAGCTTTTTTTGTGAGTTTAGTACTAACAATTGTAGCAGTAATGGTATTGTTATTGTTTTGATGATATTGTTATTA
>NC_059293.1:14183794-14188794 GCF_017591435.1 Portunus trituberculatus
TGTGTGTGTGTGTGTGTGTGTGTGTGTGTGTGTGTGTGTGTGTGTGTGTGTGTGTGTGCTATGTATTTGGATTTTTCTCAGTGCATTTCCAGGCTTAGCTCTTCCCCTTTTATTATAGTTATGAAGAACACTTATCCCTGAAAGGTAAGTTTGTTAAATTGGTCACACTCCCCGCCAACCATCAATTAGAGACGCTGTTCACAGTAATTGGACGCATTGTGTTAACAGGACACAACATTGCCTGCCTCGCTCTAAGCTTGCCATGCTGTGCTGTATTGATCTCCAGGTGAAAGGGCTACCTCCTCCTATGTGTGTGTGTGTGTGTGTGTGTGTGTGTGTGTGTGTGTGTGTGTGTGTGTGTGTGTGTGTGTGTGTGTGTGTGTGTGTGTGTGTGTGTGTTTTAGTCTCCCTATCTGTGTATGACAAGTACCTTTTCAATCTTCCCTACCTTATTCTCTAAGGACATTGTTACGTTGGTTGATCTGAAATGAAGAAGTAACCTTGGTCTAGCTGTCCATCATTACACATACATATTATATTCTCCTTCGGGCGACTAAATTAAGTACGTACAACTACATTTCAGTGTACGAATAATGCATATACAGTTAAATATAAAGAAGTGACACTGATTCTTCAAACAAAATTTTTGAAGATAATGAGACAAAGAAACACAAGACACCCGGAGTCATGTTATCAGGATATTATGGAAATTCTCACCTTATTTTCTCCATCTTTCTTTATTGTCTTTTACCATTCTAGGTCTTCCAACATTTACACTCGTTATAATTTTTATAGTTATTGAGACAGAAGACCAAATGTACCAAAATCTAGATGATATTTAGGGATTCACAGCAATTCTTACACTAATTCGTCCATTTTCATTTATCTTTTTTTATTTTTTTTTCATTTACATTTATCTTTTTTTTTTTTTCATCTATAGAGGCAAAGAAGATGGATATATGAGGAGTCATGCTATTACGGTTTTATGGTAAATTTTAAGCCGATTTCTCCGTCTTTCTGAACACCCTTAAAAAAAATCAAAACATATTCAGTATACAATATTTTTTCACCATTATCTCTTCATGAAAGAACGTTTATGCAAACATAGTCTTATTAATTTTACCTGTAGTTTGGATGGAGATTTAAGAATCATAATGTAATCATCTAACAGACTATTTAAGAAACTGAAAAGAAATATCTCTTTGTGGATGTTAGTCCGAATCTTTTTCCTTGTTATTTATGTTTGCATACCACTTCCCTGGTGTGTACAATTCTACCTTTACACTGATATATTCACTTTGACCCATCGCTACAAAACTACACACTCCGCGCATCATTCCATCGTCGTGCGTCCTTCACCTCCCCGCGTCCTCCCTCCGCTTCCTCCACCATAGGAACTCATTTTGATTCCTGTTCCTGGCTATGCGAAAAAGCGAGGGAGCCGTATACGTGATGCAGCGCAAGGTATCGGATAACTTGTTTCGCGTCAAAGGGAAAAATAAAGTTTTATTCAAGGAGTATGAGTCACAAATACATGTTCATAAGAAGTCTCTTCGATAAAAGAGACCCGTGATTTCTTTTTTCCTCTGATGGGGAAAGAGAGAGGTGAGTGTTGGCAGTGCGGCCTTGCTGGTGATCAGGCGAACTGACGAGCATCAAAGAGACGCAGATATGACAGATATGCCACCCACTTCCCTCCCTTCCACGACACACACACATACGCACATGCACACACACACACACACACACACACACACACACACACACACACACACACACACACACACATACACACGCGCACGCATGCATACAAGCATGGGAAAGCAACATGTGTGCACATATTGATAACTGGTGCCGCCGCCCCACACACTCATCACACGCGTCTGGTGCCTGCCGCCGAGCCTGCCTCGCTAGGGACCTGCAGAGGAAGACGCCGTGGCTGTGAGGGGCGGGAAGCAGGAGGGCGTGAGGAGGGGACAATAGGACACACTCAGCAAGTATTTCCTTTGTTGAGATGATCTGTACAATTGTAAGGCTGACTGACAATAGTGAAGCATGCATGACGCCTCCCCTCCCACACCCCTGCTCCAGTCTCACATATCTCCACCTAGTGAGGCTCATGGTGTAGCGTGTTACTAAATGTTGCTTTAGTTCCTCGGCATCTTAAGCTTGTACTGAACTGAAGGATGTTCAATAGGAGCTTGCATGTACTGAAGTGTATTATAATTGTAGAATGTATAATGCTTACTACACCAGAAGGGTCACTATTTGCTTGTTCCCTGAAGTTGCAAAAACAATATTATGGTCACATATATTATTTATTTAGGAAAAGCTGCTCCATAGGCGAACACTTATTATGGTGGAGCGATGGCTAATTTAATGAGGATACGACTGATTTCACCACTCAATGGTGCTGTCGTGATTAGGTATCTAAATGAGAATCATCTGCCTCTCTGCCTGTATCTGAATTTATCTATCCATCTCTCTCTCTCTCTCTCTCTCTCTCTCTCTCTCTCTCTCTCTCTCTCTCTCTCTCTCTCTCTCTCTCTCGCTCTGATCATCTAGCCAGTTGCACACATCAATTTTTGATCCTTCACATAAAGAATGCTCTTAAAGCCACCAAGACACAAGGTTATAATGCAAAAAATTGTGCAGCTTTACAGTCCTGAATGCTTGAGACCAATCGAATGACTTTGAAAACTGCAACACTTTCGTCTGTCATAGTTTTCATTCGAATTTCAGTCACTTATTGAGTGTGTGCTACACCGTGCCACGCCTGCTGCCCACACCACGCCTCCTTCACTCCTGCCTCCCAGGTGTTTCTATACTAAAAGTTTTGTCTACTTCCAAACTTACATTCTTAACAACTCATGTTTTGCATTCCCTTCAAGTACTTCATTAGTACTTGCTTTGTGCCGCACTTTGTCCTCAGTGTCATGTCTTAGCCGCTTATAAATGTTGTTCTGTAATATTATTCCCGTGACGCTTGACTGTGAACTCAACTCTCTTTTATTATAAATTTACACGTTTGTTCATATGTCCTCATATATATATATATATATATATATATATATATATATATATATATATATATATATATATATATATATATATATATATATATATATATATATATATATATATAAGCATGGTCGTGAAACGAACATTATGCGTCGTATGGCAGATCTGAAAGTAAATCACTAACTGGACTTCAATTAACAAACTACTGAGAGGTACAATATGTTTGTTTTACGCCCTTTTAAACTTTATCCACACCTGATGGCCGCGCCCAGGGCTCATCTCGCCCGGAGTGTCATGCAGCGATGCGGCGGCCGGCCATACATGCCCTGAATATTCAAACAAACTCCCCCAGAGGGAGTGCAATGCCCCCGCGACAAACAACTCCGTCAAGCCACGACAACACAATCAGCCGAGGCCCACAAGGAAGGCGGGAGGGACGCCCCAGCTAATGACTGACACGCTCGGCTTTCTGTGGCCGGACGTGACGGGTGCTGTCTTAATGAGACACCTGTCCCCTGTCCCGCACGTCCGGCACGACATGGTCCACAAACCTAATTGGCTTTTGGCGTTTGGAAAATGTGTTGCCGCACTGCATCCACTCCGTCAGTAGCGACGTCTTTCAAAAATGAAAAAAGGGTGTGTGTGTGTGTGTGTGTGTGTGTGTGTGTGTGTGTGTGTGTGTGTGTGTGTAATTCACCTCGGTCGCCTGCTGGTCACCCCGCCAGTCTTCCCCAATACGGAGCGAGCTCAGAGCTCATAGACCGATCTTCGGGTAGCACTGAGACCACAACACACTCCACACACCGGGAAAGCGAGGCCACAACCCCTCGAGTTACATCCCGTACCTATTAACTGCTAGGTGAACAGGGGCCACATATTAAGAGGCTTGCCCATTTGCCTCGCCGCTTCCCGGGACTCGAATCCGGCCCTCTTGTTTGTGAGTCGAGCGTGCTAACCACTGCATTACGCGGTGTGTGTGTGTGTGTGTGTGTGTGTGTGTGTGTGTGTGTGTGTGTGTGTGTATCTATATCTATCTATCTATCTATCTATCTATCTATCTATCTATCAATCTATCTATCTATCTATCTATGTATATATATATATATATATATATATATATATATATATATATATATATATATATATATATATATATATATATATATATATATTCATAGAGTAGAAATCTCGAGTTTCTGTAGAAATAAGCTTTTAAGAGATTGATAGATACAAGAAGAGAATGGCTGGATGGATTACAGCTGCCATGTTATGACAGCATTGTTAGAGACTTTTACAAATGTTATGTAGATGCTAAGAAATAGCGCTCGGATTGTAATATTGATGCAAAGGAAGATTTTAAAATGAAAAGGAATTTGCGAGATCTGTACACTGGTGATAACAGTGGTACTGACTCTCCGGTGTTCACTCACTGCCTCAGTTGTTTACTTGAAAGCAGGCCATATTTCTTGTGTGCCGTTTATTTTCGTATAAATATTTTATAACAGGGTTATATTCATCCGAATTGTCATTAGAAAAATGTATAAAAATGTAGTAATTAAACAAACCATGCGAAAAAGAAGTACCTGTGAAAAGTGGATTTCAATGCCAAGATACGTCATGTCCAGAAGGAAGGCGAATTATTATGAACACACCCAGGGGCGATTATAAAAAAAGAATGGCATTAAGGTATCAATCATGACAAAACAATTTAATGACATTAAAATCAGGAACGTACCAGTACAACTCAAAACTATCCGCACACACACACACACACACACACACACACACACACACACACACACACACACACACACACACACACACAAACTGCAAACACAAGTAATGGCGATAGAAAAAAAAGTGCATCTCTCAGAAAGGATTCTCTATACAAAAGGTACAACATATCCTTCAATAGTAAGAAGGTCATGAAAGAGAAATATTATGACAGACTGCATTGAAAATATTGAGGAAATTATGCA
>NC_059293.1:14191294-14196294 GCF_017591435.1 Portunus trituberculatus
ACACTAAGAACAAGAAAAAAAAAAACACGAAAAAAAACATCATTGCAAGAATCCAACAAGATCCAGAACACCAGCACCAAACCCCCCAATAACACAATGAACAAATACAGCAGAAACAAAATAGCATCACTAAGAAGTCTGAACAGCATAGAAGTACCCAGTCACCTTGCATAACGTTCACCTGAGCTGCAGCGCTAAATCACCCGCCAGATGAGTGCCGACACCTGCCTAGGAAGGAGAGGAAGAAGCCTGCAAAGTGACAGCACGTAGGAGGGGAAACGCACAGAGGGGAAAGAATGAGACTGTTCGGAATTGAGCTAATTGATAAGTGATGGACGGAAGGGAGGGGGAAGAATCTATATCACTCAGAAGGGAGAGGAGGAGAAGGAGGAACAGGAGGAGGAGAAAGGGCATCAAGAGCAGTAGCAAATGAAGTGCGTGACAAGATGCTAGTGGTGATGATGATGGTGAAGAAAGGAGAAAGGAGGAAGAAAAATAGGGAAGGAAGGAAGGAAGGAAGGAAAAAAGGAAAGAAAGTGTTTGGTGGTTTTGTTCTGTGGGTGGTTAAAAAAAAGTGTGGTTACTATTATTTATATTACTGTTATTATTATTATTATTATCATTATTATTATCATTATTATTATTATTATTATTATTATTATTATCATTATTACCTTCATCCTTGTCAACTTCATTATCAAAACCACCAATACCATCATTCTTCGCAGTATCACAATTTCATTTCTATTAATATCACTTTCAAACCACACATTGAAGATTTTTCTCAGATTATTACTGTACTCCCTCTTATCTAATACTTCTGAAAGTGCATTACGTCAGCCACCAGGAAACACGGATATCCGTAATGAAGGCAAAGGAAATTATTACCAGATTAGCGAGGAGGGTTACACAAGGGGAATATGTTTTCTCTGATTTTCTTTCAATCTTATCTATTGTGTGGATATGGTTGGCTGAAGTCTGTGGTTGGAATGACGCATGGTCTTTTCATGCTGCTGTGATAAATGTGAGTAAGAAAGAATGGATATTGTAAGTTATAGTCGAGAGGAGTTCTGGAAAATACTGTGAAATACATTCAAGGAGATGACTTTGATTTTATGAGTGTGTGCTGAAATTATTGGTTGCATCAAGTCCGTGATTGGAATGTAGAATGGTACTCTGGTGATGCAATGATAAGTGTGTAATATAAAGACAGTTCCTGGAGATTTTCTTGGAGGTATTCCAAGAGATTGATAATGTATGTATATAAATACGAGGTTTTGCAGGAATAATATTTACTGATGTTTCAAAAATGGAATAATTTAAAGAAACAGTCGATAGAATATTTTTCTTTTATTCCATGAAAAGTAAAAATCATGAGTTTGACCTCAAGAAGTCTTACAATACTAAAACACTTAAAGTATAGGGAGAAAATCTAATACATTTCTTTAAAAAATCTTCTTTATTCATGAAGACGTCTAAAATATAAAAGGAAATTACAAATGGCTATTTGAGAACGAAAGACATTAAAATGAAAACAGAAAAAAAAAACAATAAAGGAAGATGATTAGAGAGAATCTTAGTAACACAGGTGACAAGGAAATAACTAACCTCTGTAAAATGAATAAATAAAAGAACATCGATGGAAAAAACATTAATTACACGATGGAGGGAAGACTCTCTCTCTCTCTCTCTCTCTCTCTCTCTCTCTCTCTCTCTCTCTCTCCCTCTCTCTACGGATTTCCTTTTCAAAACTCCCATCCATTCTTTAATATACCAATTTTCAAAACTGATTTCTTAATGTGTCAGCTTAAATTTGTCTTCCTCCTCTTCCTCCTCCTCCTCCTCCTTTTCCTCCATCCAGCACCTCATCATCTTCCCCTCACGTACTCCCAAACCTCTCATTTCTGTTTCCAAATGAATGCCCTCATTATTGCGGCTACCTTAATGAGTGAATGATTATGCAGTTCATGATGATGCTTTGGGTCATACTTGCTTTGGTAATGCTCAAATCACTGTTTTATTCATAATTCCGCTTCATTTTTTAAACACTCTTCGGTTCATGATGGCGTTTGGGTGGTGATCGCGTGAGTCAGAGTGCGACACAGAAAGGCAGGATAAATGCATTCTTTTTCTTCATTTGTATCTGTTTTTATTTATTTATTTTTTTCAGGGGTTGTTTTTTCTATGTTGTAGATCTCATAATAAGAAAAAGGTGGAAAGTGACGAGGAAGAGGAGGAAGAAGAGGAGGAAGAAGAAAGGTAAAGGAAAGGAGAACAGAAAAAGAGACAATACGTAGAACTTTCTTTGTGGCAAATTATGGAGGAAGAAGGGGAAAAGAAGATAGAAAAGAAGGAAAACAGCATTACTTTCCCTGCCTTCAAATAGAAAAATAATTAAACCTATTCAGTGTATACCTTAATATATACTACAAAAGAACGCAGGATTCCCACGCCCTTGAACTAAAACTAATGAGGCTTAGGATATTATTATTGCTGCTTAGAAGTGGCAGAAGATAGAACAGAGAAGGAGGAGGAGGGGATGAAATAAGAAAAGTATTTTTCCTTGTTTTTGGAAAAGAAAACTGTTGCTGAAAGAAAAAAGAAAAATAGAAAAACTGTAAGACTTATCCTGCTGGTCATAGAAAAAAAGAAAACAAATGTCAGATAGAACGAAAACTCACAGTAAAAATAAATGAATAAATAAATAATAAAAGGAGAAAGAAGTACACGAACGTAAAAACAAGAATAATCCTCTACCAAAGAAAAAAAAGAAACGAAGAAAAAGGAAGTAAGAAATAAGGAAAAATAAAACGAAAGCAAACCCACCACTCTTGAAAAAAAATATCACTCACATACAAACGCACAACAAAAGCAAAGAAAACGAAGGGAACAAAGAGCAAGCAAAGTCAAGACTCGGCGGATAATCTTCCCTGCGGTGAGTCAAGAACAGGAACAAGAAACACGAACAAGGGAGCGAGACACGAGTGCGTATACCCACAGCTCTATTGACAGGGGATCGCTGGGCTCTCTCCTCTCAGTGGGTCAAGCACCTGAGGGTTGTGTGTGAGGTACGAGGACGCCCCTCACTACTTATGGCGCCGCAGGGAAGGGGAAGACTGAGGGTGGAACAGAGCGAGAACGGTAGAGACTGAGTGAAATACCTCGGTGTTACTCAGAGCGTGGGATTTGCAGGGTTGTGTCCCCAGGGTGCGCTGGGAGTGTCGCCCCTCGCATGAACATGATGACAGGCAAGGACAGGTGGATCCTCTAATTGAGTGATTAAGTGACTGACTGGTACTGTGCGGTGGATAGGGTGATAGGTGTGGTGGTGGTGATGGTGCTGGTGGTGGTGGCGGTGGTGGTGGTGGTGGTGGTGGTGGTGGTGGTGGTGGTGGTTTTGTTATTAATGTTATTATTAAGACATGCACTATTTTTCTTATTTCTTCTTTTTTACTATTCTTTCTTTTGTTCTTTTTTATATTGTTGTTTATTTTCTTTTTCTTCTTTTTTTTTTCTTCTTCTTCTTCTTCTTCTTCTTCTTATTATTATTATTATTATTATTATTATTACCATTATCAGCATCAACATCATCATTATCATCATCATCACATTAAAATATACAACAGCCCATGACTAACCTATCATCTATGTGACCATGAGAAATACAGAATCATCACCTTTCACTTCTCACCTTGGAATAATATAACAAATAAACTTGAATGATCTATCACCAATACCACATTAAAAAAAGATCACATAATTTCCACCAGACGAGCAGAAACAACCCACTAACAACCGTACGTGTCTAATTAGAAGGTAAGAGGGAACACTGGCGGCTCTGTTAGGTGTTGTTGGCTCACCTGGTGTTGTCTGGTATTACAGGTGAGAGCAGCACAGTCTCCCCACACACCATTCATCACACTGCCTCACATACACACTTTTATCCTCTCTCCCCTTGTCTGCAGTTTTCTTAAAATACTCAGCATTCCTTTCCCCTCCACTTCATATTTTATTTCATTTTATTCTATTCTATTTATTGCTCTCCTGCTCTCCATGGTTGTTTATTTATTAGTCTTTTAAATTACACCTTTTTTTTCTTAGCGAGGGTGTGACTTTTGCTGGTTACAAGTATTATGTCCACTTAGTTTCTGTGGTTCCTTCTTAAGTTTCTTCCTTTTCTTCGTTCCCTCCCTTTCTCGACCCTACTTACTCACTCGCTCTTTCTCTCTCCCCTCTGTGTTATTTTGTCTCCTTTGCTTCCCTTCCTTGCATCTTCTCACCTCCTCTCCCCTTAATGTTGGTTTATCAATGAAGTCCCCTCATGATCATCGTTCTCTTCCCCTCACCTCACCACCCTTCGTCTCTCACCACACACTCCCTTTAGTGTTTCCTTCCCTCCACTCCCCTCGCCCTATATTCCCTCCCAATAATCTCTCCCATTCTCCATCCCACAAGCCCTCACACCCTTTTCTTCTCCCTCTCCTCTCCTCTCCTCTCCTCTCCTCTCTCTCTCTCTCTCTCTCTCTCTCTCTCTCTCTCTCTCTCTCTCTCCATTTTCCCCTCACCCATCTACCCCTCACTTCTTTTCTTTCTCTCCCTTCTGTGTCCCCTCTCTCGCTCTTCCCTGTATCACACTGGCAGTGGTTGGTAGTGGTTGTGCTGTTCTGTGCTGTGCTGCTGCTCTGGAGGATCTGTACTAGTGCTACGGGGTGTGTTGGTGAAGGAATTAATCCGTGGTGGTGAAATTACGGCTGTGCATGATTAGTCTGAGAGGTGAGAGTCTTGGTGGTGATCTCAGGGAGCCTCTAGCGGCCAGCTGGTGCATCAGAAGTGGCCTGAGATTGTGGTGCTGTACACTGGCTTAAATAATTGAGTACATGTGCCTATAATCGTAATTTGTATTACTGGTTGAGAACTGGCAACTGTCTCTCATGAGTGGTGCATGATGAACGCATGACAGTTCTCCCATCATGCGTCTGTCAATCATATTTATTGGTATT
>NC_059293.1:14201294-14208794 GCF_017591435.1 Portunus trituberculatus
GACGCTCAGCGGCAGCGGAAGCACTACCGGCGGCAAGCAGGGTGGGAAGGAGGATATCTTGGCGATATGCAGAACCGGAGATGTTGTGTGTGTGTGTGTGTGTGTGTGTGTGTGTGTGTGTGTGTGTGTGTGTGTGTGTGTGTGTGTGTGTGTGTGTGTGTGTGTGTGTGTGTGTGTGTATACGTGTGTGTGTGTAAGTACGTACACACACACACACACACACACACACACACACACACACACACACACACACAAACCAGCATCTGAAGCATCACCTTTGTTTTCCCATGCAGAAGTAATACCAGTCGTCGGAATTGGACGTGCTTAGACCCCCATCAAGAGCCCGGCAATCAGCCCTCACAGCTCCCACAGTCCTTACACTACTCACACTCCCCCAACGAAACACAACAAGCACAGCAAGCACAGCGTCCCCGTGGAAGCACAGATCAATATTCACAATGTGCTCATGACGGGCGTCGCCAGGTGTCTGGGCTCCCAGACGAGGCTCACAAAAACTCGCTGAGGACATCCCGGCCGCCACAGACGTGTTGGTCCTGGCGCATTATACCGGCCTGGCCTGGCCCTCGCCCTGTTCTGTGTTCTGCCTCGCATTTTCATTATGTTCTTGTAAACAAAGAAGTCCATGTGAGAAAAACTTGTTCACTTAGACAGACAAGGACAAGACATGCACATAATATATTCTATAGGATACATATGATGAGGCACTGAGAAATACAGTCTTAAGTTCAATGGCGATGTACAATATTCAGGTAGATGGAAATGTAGTTGGCTGGAACATTTCCATCATTCTGTACATTTATGAGCAAAAAAGCAGACATCCTCAGTGTGTTGGTATTAAAACTAGCAAATTACAAGAGAATCATGAAGCAGTAAAGATCCACGTACAAAGTAATGCATGTGCTCCGTGATGAGCCAGCATTACTAAACAAATAAAACTCCATGTCATTTTCAAGTATCAGTCAGCGTCAGTGAATAAGAACCAAATTTAAAAGACTTATTCATCACTGTACAAAAGTTTCCCGGCAATTATTCTGAAATAAATTAGTTCGTGAATTATTGTTGTTCTCAGGGAAGCGAGAAACGCCTTGATGCATGGATGTATATATGTATGTAAGTATGTATAATCATGTACGTGTGTGTCTGTGTATGAAAATATGGAGACACCTACATTGATCCATATTTATAACCATGTCTATCTGTCTGTATGTACAAAGCGTATGTATGTTTGCATGTTATAACCATATGTGTGTGTATCTGTGTATCTATGTAAGTATGCAGACAACTAAATTTATCCATGCCATATGTTTGCTTGCCTACCAACCATGTATCTGTCTGTCTGTATGTACTATACGTATATGCATGCATGTATAAGCATGCATGACGTGGAATACCTAAGTATACTGCAGGATTGGCCGGTTCTTTTATGCCTGTGAATGTAGGCAGCCATGCATCTGCCTGCTATGGGACGTGCACGAGAGTTTATTGATTATCCCCCAACCTTCCTTGATGTGGACGATACCACCACCTACTACTACAACGCTCGCGGGGCGCATACGCTTAACTGCTTCAACTCGCAGCGCAGGACTTCATCAAGTAAGCCAATGCATCTCTCTGGAGTGTTGACCAGGCACGGCCGTGGCTCTCTGAGATGCGAGTGGGAGGAAAGGTGGAAAGCTACTCTGGGGTGAGATGCGTGACTCAGCTCGTCTTGACAGTAATACCCTTAGATCTCATGATTGGCAGGGTGACTGCGAATATTTAAGTATAAAGTTACTAGTGTTTTGGCGCCAGTATGATGCGTTGGTGTGCATCAGGTGCCTGGCAACAGCATGTGAGGGAGTTAAGGGGGGTGGGGAGAGTGCGTGGACGTTACTGCTACTGTGTGCGTGTGCTTGAAGGTCCAGTTTTTATCCAGCGAGGGGCTCGGGGTTGAAAGGGACAGCTGTTTTAGGGGGCGACCGCGGGCGGCGACGAGGAGGATCTGTGCTTGGGACCCGCGCGGCCTCACGGTCTGCCTGGGGGACCGCAATGTAACCATTTGGCCGGGGGTTTACTCCGTGGCGGTGTGCGCTTGGATCAGTATGTGTGTGTGTGTGTGTGTGTGTGTGTGTGTGTGTGTGTGTGTGTGTGTGTGTGTGTGTGTGTGTGCGTATGACCCCCAGCGGTGACCGTCATGGCCGTGGGTGGTGGAGGCTGGTCATGGGAAGTGATCAATACCATCCAGGTCCCGATTGCCCTCATGCCCCCACCCGAGCCACCCCCATCCAACCAACCCCCTAAGGACGCAGCTGACCCTCACGTGACAGATTCATGGACGGCGTGTGTATACGATGGGAAGCCGTCAATTGTGTCTTCCTCATCGTGAATTATTAGGTAAATGTGTGTTTTCTGCCGTGGAATGATTCCCTAATTTCGCTCGTGACATCACACAGGTTCCTCCTCCACGCCCGGGGAGTGACTAGCCAAGCCTGCGCCAGACCAAGGGAAATAAAATGCAGTGAAACAGTGGAACGAAGCCACGTATGACGAGGCTCTACTTTTATTTTACGATGCATCTACTTATTGGACTTTTTTCGTTAATGCATATAAGAAAATTAGGATTTTTAGTGCTGGTGGTACTCAGCATTTTCCTTTTTTTTTCTATCCTGTTTTTTCGTCTCTCTTTTTTTGTAAGTATGATGAGATACACCGAACTTCTGAGATAGAATAATCCGTTACCGCCACCACCTCTTGCTTAGAATGAACCTTAACTCTCTAAACCACACTGTGTTTCCCATGTGGTGTCGCCGAACAGTAATCACGGCCAGTCCTCAAGGTATCATAGGACACTTTATAACATCACTACTGCTACACCATCAATAAGTCATCTATCTGAGCCATCCAGTCACCATCATTATTATCCTTATCATACACAATGTTATCGTCACAATAACAACTTCTTCCACTACACCCATTATACTGTTATCACTCCTTCGCCACTATTTTTACTTACATACCCATCATCATACCACGCCTATAATACACCTTCACTATTATTATGATAAACATCACTTGAAAATTACTCATCACTAGCCCAATCTAACCTATCACCACACGCCAACCACCAACACCACAAGCTTTCTCATTTCTACCATCACCATCATTACTCTTTCTAGCAACATTGTTATCATCATCATCATTATCAGCCCCGTCTCTAACATCACAATCACCACCACCACCCACCCTCTGCCCTCCACTACACAGGTACGGGTCTGGTTTAATTCCGACCAACCTTTTCTATCTTCTGTGGAGTTTCATGAATCAATTAAAACTAATTTTACACCGGTGGTGCATTTTTCAAAAGTTGAGGCATTTACCTCACTCTACTCATGACTAATTTATACGCTGTAGAGTAAACTATTTCAATTAATTTATTAATCTACACCCTCCCATGAGTGGATGGGAATAACAATAAAGGCAACTTTTCGGGAATAAGCATCTCGGGCGACTTTGTGCTGCTTGCATGACCTGTGATGGTCGCCTCTGTACTTCCATGAGCAAAACGTGTCCGAGCTTAATTGGTGGCCGTGGGGCGCCGCGTGTGACGAGAGGCAGCGGCTCGCCGAGTTGGGCGGCAGGCGGCAGGCGTTGCTCATCAGCCCACTGTTATGTATATGAGAGCTTTTTCCCGCTCGCGCTGTGTATGTATGACTGTGCGTGTGTGCGTGTACGTGAGTGTGTGCGTGCATGACCAGCGTGGACAGAGCTGCTCGGCGCGGCCCTCTGATAATATCGCGGGGCGAGCACCACCGCGGCAGCACGGCGTCATATCAATTAATCCATAATGAAGTTCAGGACATATTTATTTTATGTAACTGATGCATAATGACTTCAAAGCAAAAGATAAAAAATAAAGGACGCCTAAAATGACGCGTTTAGTATTCAGCCGCAAGAGAGTCCGAGCGTCGCTGCCGCGGCCGCGCCTCGCCTGCCTCGCCTCGCCGTATTATCCGTCAACGAGTCTGGCCGAACAATTGTCGGAAATTCCTGCTGCCATTGCATGATAGCCTCGTTCCAATAATTTTTAAATCACCGCCGTTCTTTTTTTTTTACTCTTTCTCTGACAGTCAAAAGCACGAATGCAAAGCTCTTATGCATTCGCTTTGCAGGGCGGTGGACGCGAGCGGCGCCCCCCACCCCCACCCGAGTGCAATCATAGCGTTGCCAGATGATCAGAGTCGCCAGAATTTTCTAACCGCCCCACCATTAGTCTCCCATGGCAGTAACATATACTGACGGCGCCACGGGTAACGTATGGCTGCCCAACTCTACCATTATCACCGTCGTCATGAATCTTGTCTTGCTTTATACCGAAGAATAAACTGATCCGCAAATTGATTCTTGGCTACTCGTCCCCGCATATCAACAAAGGTTGCAAAACATTGCCGGCATGATTATACTTCAAACATGAAACTCATTTCTAAAGTTTCGAAAAACAACAAGTCCAATCATTCCCAAGTACTCAGTCGTACATTGACATAAAATAACAGATAAAAAACACACTCGATGCAAAGCGCTCGACGGATCATTGGAAGCCATTTTGCCGTTCCGGAAACTAACGCAGCTAAAAAGAAAAAGAGAGAGAGACAGAGACAGAGATAGAGAGAGAGAAAAAAAGGAAGCGGGACTTGAAATTATCGGACCTGGGCGGCCTCCCGGTCTGGCGCGCGGCACCTGCATCACCAATTAGTGCTTGCGGATGATTATTAATGATAATTTACTTGCAGACAAAGACGCCTCTATCATGTTATCCTCGAAATATACAAAAGAAGGAACAAGGATGGTGAGGAAGGGGATTAGGTATGCTGCGGAGGACGATGGGTGAGTGTCCGACAGTCCGTGGAGTGGCCAGTGGTCTTCCTGGTGTTCCGCAGCAAGGGATTACGCCAACACCACACGAAGAGAACTAAAGTGCTTTATGGGGAACACCAAGATGAAGTAGGTAATCCAGTGTGCGATGATTAGTGCAAGACAGGACTTCACTCAGAGATCAATAGCAGACGCACCGCCACGTGGGAAAAATGCAGACATGTTTTTGGTGTTTATCTAAATGTTACGCAAAATCATACGAAAGAAATATTAGTTATTAAAGCTGACAAGAATCATTTAACGAAAGATGCTTGACCTTTTCAGTGAAGATATCAGATACAGGACTTACCACCACCACCACCGCCACCACCACTAACCACCACCACCACCACCACCACCACCAATAACACCATCATCAACACCACATACAAATAACGCGCAGAGTACAAAGAATAGCGAGGAAAAAACATCCAAAAGCATAAAGACCTCGCAAAGCAGCAACAACATTACACAAAAATTACATCGCCCCATCACCACCAACAACAAACACACGCACGTGAGGCGCGCGCCGGTTGGCAGCCCTGAAGCACACTGCCTGATGGGTCGATTTGGAATTCAGAAATTTTTGACTTGGAATGCTTGAGCGGAGGGCGAGAGGGAGAAGGTGTTTAGTATAGGGAGGGTGAGGGGACAGGAGAGGAGGGAGGTTGGGGGAGCGCAGGTGATTTAGGGAGCGAGGTGTCGTTTATGTAAAGTGTGGCAGGATGTTGCTATGTAGAGAGTAGGCGCCGCTCTAATGAAGGCTGCAGGCGGCCACGGACGCTGCTTGCACGCACCTCCACTGCTGGTCGGAGATCTACTTCCTACTGCCTGCTGAGGATCATCTCGTCAACTCAGCATTTCTTCATAACTGACTGAGGCGAACGTAGCTGATCCTCTACTTTAATTTTCTACTAAATTCAACTTGTTATATAAGTAAGTGAGGAGAGAAGAGTCCCTGAATCAAGCAACACATTATATGCGTGAGGGAGCGTCTTTCGTTTTTTGCATAAATTCGATTAATCTTCCCTGACCGCCTTAACAAAACATGCATTCCTGCTTCTCCTCGTCTCCTATGCCGGCAACCCCGTGCTTGAGAGAGGGTCCCGCGCTGCTGCAAGGTTACCCGTCCAGCCATTGTCGTCTTGTCGCTGGTGTCTTACCGCCGTGTTTTTGCTGGTGTTGTGTGTTGACGGAGGCGGCGGGCAGTCCAGGTGGCCGCACCCCACACCTCACCCCACGGCACCTCCTCACCTACACTTGTCTCAAAGGAGTTCACTCTTAAGCACAATGCCGAGCTCACCTCTTTGTTTTCATGCCGCGGAAGGAAAACAAGCATCTGCACGCTCAGTTCGTCACGGCAGCCTTGTCCATCCCATTGTTTAACGAAATATATTGGAGTTTGTATACGAATCGTCCTCAAGACACCGTTCGTGGGATTCTTGAGCAAGTGAAAGGGGGAAAGTGAGAATGGAAAAGCCCGTGGTGTCCTCACTGTGCCATTTCTCTCGTGCTTTAGGATGGCAGTTGCAGGCGCAGGTTTTCATGGGCTACGGCAGGCACTGTAATTGATGGCAGCGTTCCTCTACGTCAGATCTTTTCCTTCAGCTCAAACAAATGTCTTGCTGAACTGCGGAAACTGCACAAAGAAAACTATAGTCATAATTCCCGTCTTACTTTTTTCCCTAAATTTCGTCGCATGCAATGAAGGGAAGGAAGGAAGGCGGGAGGGTGAGGGGAGGCAGGAATGGTGAAGGTCGAGAGGGGAGTGAACTGATGCAACGTAGGGGACGAGGGAAGAAAGCGAGTTAAGAACACTGTGAACAACGGTGTAGGAAGGTGGAGAAGAAGGAGGGAAGGGAGAAAGGGAGCAGGTGAAGGACATAACAATTGTAGAAGAAAAACCTAGAAAGCCAGACCAGTATACTAAACATATACATGCATTCGTTAACAAATCCATCCAACTCATTTCACACTTACTCAGCTACAATCCAATCATAATCTCCAATCTAGATAATATATTCAACGTGTATCTCAAAGGAACACAAATGAAGAACAAAGTGTACTTTATATGACAAGCCACAATATAATCTAAATCAAGGATACCAGAGGACAGAGGGATAGTAAAGGCGAATGCTCCTCATCACTAAAGGAGAGAGAGGGAGAGAGAGAGAGAGAAAGAGATATACTCCAAAAGCGATGGAATTAATTGAGAGTAAATAAGGGGATTGAATATAAGTAAAGTAACACATCCCTGGCCATTGCTTCTTTAAGGTACCGATAAACATCACTCACGAGGGAGGTGACACTCGTGTACTGATTATCATATGACCATTTAACCCGTAACCCGAAGGTAAAAATAACTTTAATTTATTTCAGCCGCTCAGCTTTATGCCGGACCAATATTATATTCACAAATAGAGGTTAGCAACACGTGAATCTCGCAACATTTTTTTCCGTGTACTTGTTTGCTGCTGCCGTGCTTCTCGTCTCCTCTCCCCCTCGTCTCATCTCGCCTCGTCTTGTCTCGTTTCATCTCATATCTCCGTGCCTTGTCTCACGTGTGTGTGTGTGTGTGTGTGTGTGTGTGTG
>NC_059293.1:14211294-14221294 GCF_017591435.1 Portunus trituberculatus
TTTTTGTTACTACTAAGAGCTTCAACCCTGGTTTCCTTCTTTTCTTCCAGCCACAACAGCAGGTGGTAGCTTCAATTTTTTTTACTGCTGCAGTGAATTGCCTTTTGTTTCATCACAAAGACTACCCAAGGTTTATGATAACTTACCATATTTCACACTTTTCCCTACAGCCGCCTGATCGATATTAGAGCATCATCGCGATAGTATTTATCAACTCTTGGTTACACAGCCGTGAATAATGATAATGATCAGCAAACACTCCAGGTTTCGTTTCTGCACACTCTGTTGACCCGAGCGTCATTTGGATTAATATTTCAGAAGACCTGAATGATGTGTGTGTGTGTGTGTGTGTGTGTGTGTGTGTGTGTGTGTGTGTGTGTGTGTGTGTGTGTGTGTGTGTGTGTGTGTGTGTGTGTGTGTGTGTGTGTGTGTGTGTGTGTGTGTGTGTGTGTGTGTGTGTGTGTGTGTGTGTGTGTGTGTGTGTGTGTGTGTGTGTGTGTGTGTGTGTGTGTCCTCTCCACACACTCACACACACAAGAGTTTATGTGGACTTGCATCCATATATATATATATATATATATATATATATATATATATATATATATATATATATATATATATATATATATATATATATATATATATATAACGTATCATCAGTAAAAATGTAAGTGGATTTTATTAGTGTTTTATCGCAAAAGAGGTGAAGGCAATCAGATGAGGTTGAATGACATATTATTTATGCGCAATGAGGCACAAACGTCCATACCGAAGCAATCTTCAGAAGTTTTAAAATAAGTTAGCGTCGATGAGGCGATGAAGCCCTGCATGTGTGCGAGCCAGTGACTACCGCCAGGGAACAGCATTTGTGTTGTCTGTTATTTTTCAGTATGCACGTCCTGCTCGTCGAGAACTGAGAGCAGAACAGGTGGGAAGTGAGAAGAAAAGCTCTTCATGAGCTCAAAAACAAACGCTGCAAACACATTAAGTGTCATTTACACGTTGAAAATGAAAATAAAAAAAAGAAGCGTCAGTATACCAGAGCGGGCTCAGGGGGGCTGTAGCCGCCGCGCGTTACAAGGTTCACTGTTTTGCCAGGTAATCTCTCCTCGGGCCATTGTAGGATTAATTCTGTGCACTATGATACCCAATGCTGTGCCTTGCTGCCCCGCCGGAGAACACTCATCCTACCATTTATTACGGTCTGTTTCTACGGGATGAAGCGCGCTGTGCTGAGGAGCCGATGGGAGCAGTGCTCAGCCAGGGGCTACTGTGTCCAGGCTACCCCCACGCCGCGCCTAGTGTCCGGCGGGACTGGTTGCCGCGAGCTCGCATGACATTATGCACTGAGACTCAAGTGAACACACGCCACCGTCATTTCGTAAGCTGTATGTATGAAAAATCTGGACCTGAGCGGGTGATCAGCTCTGTAATTTTCAGTAAAGTTATTTTTTTTAGGATGCTGCATATATAAAATCACTGGGAAAATGTAATTTAATAGATAATTTTGACTGTCATA
This sequence comes from Portunus trituberculatus, assembly GCF_017591435.1. Lineage (NCBI taxonomy): Eukaryota > Metazoa > Arthropoda > Malacostraca > Decapoda > Portunidae > Portunus > Portunus trituberculatus. Next base: position 14,212,814 of record NC_059293.1, read on the forward strand.
AATACCGTCAGCAATATTTTTACAAGTGTTACATCATTATATTATTTTTTCTATGAATAACAAGATAAAATATTACATTAACTGTGTAAAAGTATTACTGGTTTCACTTCCCCATAAGAATGGTAGGAGCAGCGCACGTACAGATGCCATGGATACAACTTAATAAAAGATTCAGTAATTACGGCTAAAACTTGCCATAGACAACACATCCCTGACGACATAATGACCACCCCTCCCAACCTCTCCCTACCGCGACCCCGTGACACCCCAGGCAAGGCTGGGCAGCCTCGCAGGGTAAACAAATGCGGCAAAATCCAAGGAAATTAACAACAAATTAAACGAAACGCGAAACGCAATTAGGAGCTTTGTGATCAATTGCTTTCGGGGAAGTGGGCAGAGGGTACTGTGCACCCCCACCTCTCCTATGGCCCGTCCTCCCATCGTAGCTGTCCTGCGCTAAGAGGAAGAGGACTTGGAAGCTTTGATATTGCAAGCCAAATTCAATTTAATTTAGATGGAAACTTTTACAATAAATGAAACAAATAAAGGCGTGTCGATAATGATGTGAACATCACTTTAGTCACCTCAGTTAAACTTACCTTCATCTTGTTACACTGCCAATAGAGCATACAGCTCCTCGCCCTGAACTCCGTCAATCACAACGAAAGGAAAAATTCATAGAAATCAACATAAGAATTCCACGGGTATCCTGTAAAGGCCTGAAGGTATCACACACCCGTGTTCCCATGATTAGAATAGGATCCTTATTTTGTCACTGTAATTCCGGCCAAGGAACTCTGGAGCGACATCTCACACATCAAGACGCACCTCATGACATGGAAGGGTGCGAGAACTTGGTAAATGGTAAATGGCGAGATATGCGGAGAGCAGGCGAGGTAGCAGCGCGAGGCCTCTCAGTCTCCTTCGGATGAACGTTAGAAAAAAGCCTCGTTTTTCTCCATTGACTTACTGATATAAAAAAAAATCAAAGTTTGCATAATTTTTGCTTTGCTGTGTAGCGCAGCCGTAATTAATTTCTCATATTTTTCGTTCCAATCAATGTGTATTTTCCCCATTTTTATCTGCAGCTGTCGCACGTTAGACATATTTTTGCGCAAAATATGCACGCGATTTTTAGTTAATGAGTTAAAGTTACAACAAGTCTGGAGCTTTCTTTCCCAGTACGAAGCTGAAAAAAAGGTAGGAACACTTGTGTAGGACAAATGGCCTACATAACTCGCTATTCTTTTTAAACTCAACCAAATATTCTTTTAACTGTATTGTCATTAAGACAAGATATTATTAGTAAACAGTATACACTCGTCCATCTTATTGACTCACGATGATTAACAAACCAATGACTAAATGTGGGAGACAAGGACATAAATATCACTCAAATGCATTTAGCCCTTTTTTCCTTAACAATTTAAGTTACCCAAACAAACCGTATAAGTGGCTTCACCCGTCCACCTCCTCTCCCTAAACCTTTCCTTATTTCCCTGTCAACTCCCCCCCCAGGCCGTCCCAAACCCATTCCTGCCCTCGGTACACACCTATTGTTCCACCTTCCTCACTACCTTCCACATCTAATGCATGAGTTCCCAGTTTCCACGACTCTCCAACCCCCACCCAGCAAACAAGATCGGCCCGTCCCTGCATGTCGCGTTTTAACATCCTTACCTATCCTCAGCGCCACGAGCCCTCCATCACTCTTGACTCGGCGATCCTTTCAGAGCATGAGGGTTGCGGTGTCCCCTCTCGAGGCTCTGGGTATATTAAGTTCTCGTTCGCTAAAAAGTGAAGGCGTCAAGCACCGTCAGACATGCTACGGCTTGTCATTGCGTCATTCTTTTCTAGAGTAACGCTTATATATAAAGATAATTCAGAGATAAAAGGAAAACAAGTAAGGTATCTTAATTCAGTTACTTAGGTGAAATTCCTCCCTTCCTTGACACACAGATATTGATATTGATATTCCATTAGCCATACCATAAATATCATACATGCATATACACATCATGGTCCATCCAAACAGAACAGGAGGCAGACAGCACATGAGAGAGAGGCATACAAACAGTCAAACAGAAATACAGATCCCTCTCCCAATACGCATAAACACGCACACAAACCTCTGCCTATTCCTCATTCACATGACAAATCCATAATATTACTAAAACATTGGCATTTCATTCATCTACGCTTGTTTTCTTCAATAATGTAGGTCTATACATACTGAACAGAATAATGTCCAAATAATGCATAAAATAATCAAGCAGTGTTTCATTAAAAACTGCAGAATATATCAATATGACGGCATCAACGTAACAAATGAGTGTGATATTTTCATAGTAAGAATAAAATTGCAGCTGAATAGACACATACATTCATATGAAAATAAGAAATCCACAAACTTTAAGCTAATAATGTTTTGGTGTTGTATTGTGCATTCTCTCTGTATGTATGTGTGTGTGTGTGTGTGTGTGTGTGTGTGTGTGTGTGTGTGTGTGTGTGTGTGTGTGTGTGTGTGTGTGTGTGTGTGTGTGTGTGTGTGTGTGTGTGTGTGTGTGTGTGTGTGTGTGTGTGTGTGTATTTTAACTGCTCATAGTTCACCAAACTATCTATATTACAACTCTCTTTAAAAAGTAAGAAACAATCGTCGACAAATCCATTTCATATCAAGAGAACTCAACTGGCTGACGGAGTTTCCTTAACTACTTGGGCGGTAAACACAAATCCTGAGTCGAGACGAGGTAAAGTGCCCAAACAATAATTACTTGCCGATCTGGGATACATTGCTAACTTGTATTGGTAACCAAGAAAGAACAAAGACAAAAAATAAGTGAAAAATGTTATGATATATATTTGGATATATTCTATTTAATATTTTTATCACGTTATTTTTTTCTTTGTTAAATTTCCTTGAGAATGAACACAGACATCATTGTATTTTTAGGTCAATTATCTACTAAAACTATATATAGTTTATAAGATAAAACATGTGTATATTGTAGAAATATTTACAGTTTTAGGTCTTCAGAAAATTAAGCTTAAAATGCCTGAAGAAAATCACAGCACTACATGCTATTGCCATAAAAATAAAAAAATAAATCATGCAGTACATATATCAATTAAAAAAATAGCTAAAAAAAAAAATTAAGCTGTCTTCTCGACAAGAAAATAATATCCATAATAAAAAACATGCATGATGTCTTAGAGAAAAATACCAATACTACATAATCTCATTATCAAAAGCAAATTTAATTATCTGCTCATGTTTTTATTTATATAAAAATTTCATATATTACAAAAATTCAGACATGTCTTAGATTTTCAACGCATCAAGCTTCTTCATTACAACGTCATACGAAAATGACAGAAAACTAACTTAATAACATGATGTTTTTTTTCCCTTTGAAATACATCTTATAAAATCAAGATAAAATATTCCTGCAAATAAAAAATATAGACGCCATAATTCCATTCCACTCTGACACTGCACTCAATCTCTGAAGCATAAAAACTAATAATATCTACACTCATTTTCTTGTATAAGTCCAACTTTCCTCACATTGAAAGTCACTGAATTAATTTCCATGAGAATATTGCAACTTCCCATCCCCCAAGCCAAGAATAAGCACTCTCAATATGTATACTCATTTCCTTTCCTTTTATAGCTGTGACTTTCTTCCCCTGTGTAACCATTCAATCCATTTCCTTAAGAATATTTATGGCCCTCCCAAGTCCCTTCCTAGTCCAGCTAGTCACACTTTCTCCCTCCTCCACGCACACACTTTTAGCAAGGCTCTCGCCACTATTTGTGATGCAACTTTTGTACTCTGAAGACGGGGAGACTCTTCCTCCCAGCTCCAGGAAAGTAAAAACAATAGTTTGCAATATACTGTTGGTTGCAATTCTGGTTTTACAATATTCACTTTCTGAGGGGACTTCTAACTTGCTGCATACGGCAAATCAAGGAATCTGTCTGTTTGTCGCCTGTCTGTATGTCTATGCATCTATCTATTTATCTATCTACCGATTTATCTATCTATCTATCTATCTATCTATCTATCTATCTATCTATTTATCTATCTATCTATCTATCTATCTATCTATCTATCTCTCTCTCTCTCTCTCTCTCTCTCTCTCTCTCTCTCTCTCTCTCTCTCTCTCTCTCTCTCTCTCTCTCTCTCTCTCTCTCTCTCTCTCTCTCTCTCTCTCTCTCTCTCTCTCTCTCTCTCTCTCTCTATATATATATATATATATATATATATATATATATATATATATATATATATATATATATATATATATATTCAGTATTCACCTAAATAAGACAGCTAGAAGCTGTATCATAATAATAATAATAATAATAATAATAATAATAATAATAATAATAATAATAATAATAATAATAATAATAATAATAATAATAATTATTATTATTATTATTATTATTATTATTATTATTATTATTATTATTATTATTATTATTATTATTATTATTATTATTATTATTATTATTATTATCATTATTATCATCATTATCATTATTAATATCATTACCATTACCACCATTGTTATTATCATTATTAGTATTACTATTAATAGTATATTTATATTATTACTCTGATTATTATAATTACTATTACTATTATTGTTATCATCATAATCAATCATACACAGACGGACAGACACACACACACACACACACACACACACACACACACACACACACACACACACAGACCACGTGCTCTCTTGACCTCGAAAATCATACACCAAAAATTATAAGGCAGGAAACGAGACCCTATTAAATGAATGAATGATCACACACACACACACACACACACACACACACACACACACACACACACACACACACACGCGTACGCACACACACATCGCTCCCGCTATGACGAAACCCGTGTTAATCTGGCGCTAATAGTTCGCCGGGATTACCAGCCCCTGCCGCCCACCACGTGCTGCGTATCGAATGAATTGGCGCAGAACAAGCGTTCGTGACCTATAGTGGGGGCGAGTTAGCCTTTGTTATGTGACGCTGTGACGGCCACGCTGACAGGAGAGAGAGAGAGAGAGAGAGAGAGAGAGAGAGAGAGAGAGAGAGAGAGAGAAACTGTCAGTGTATGAACTCAAAAATATTGATGAATAAATGAATAAGCAAATAATCAAACGTAAATAAGTGAATGAATGAATAAGTAAATGCTTGAATAGATTAGTAATAACTGAATAAACAAAAACAAAATTAATGAATAGATAAATACATTAAAATAAATAAAAAAAATATTAAATAAATGAATATACATACACTCATGTGAATGAACAGATGAATAGATAAAATAATAAAAAAATGAATTAACCAATAAAGAAAGAAACAGCTAAAAAAAAAAAAACGTTAAATCTATAAGTAGATAATAAAAAAATACACACAAAAAACAAATAAATAAGTAGATAAACAAAGAGAAAAACGAAGAAAAAGAACAACAAAACAAGAAGAATAATTAAACATACAAACGCAAAAATAAATAAACGAATAAGCAAATTGATAAATAAATACACCTAACAAACATCATTAACAACAACAGCAACAACAACAACAACTACAAAGGGTCATCTATACAATCTTATCAGCAACGGTCTACATCTTATTTATTTCATGTAGCAACAAATGTCCAATATAACTTATGAATGCGGACAAATAAATAAGCCAGCAGATATACGGGCCTGCATGAATGCGGGGACTGTTGGATGAAAAAGGTGAATTATTAATGTGTAGGACTGCTTTATCGGGCTCTGATTGCACGCTCTTATGTACTACTGCATGTGTGTGTGTGTGTGTGTGTGTGTGTGTGTGTGTGTGTGTGTGTGTGTGTGTGTGTGTGTGTGTGTGTGAGAGAGAGAGAGAGAGAGAGAGAGAGAGAGAGAGAGAGAGAGAGAGAGAGAGAGAGAGAGAGAGAGAGAGAGAGAGAGAGAGAGAGAGAGAGAGAGAGAGAGAGAGAGAAGTAAAAATAAAGAAAAACAGAACGATAGACAAAGATATAGAAGGATGTGATATAGATACAGACACACAAACAGATAGACAAACAGAGAGACAGACAGAGAGATAAAAAAAATATACTGGAAAATAAATAGGAAGAAAAAATAATAAAGACAGACAGACGGACAGGCAAGAAGACACACAGAGACAGAGAGCAAGAACTTCCTATCAATATACACAAAGAAAACAAATAAAGAAAAAACATAAAGCAAAAATAAAAGCATAGAAACAAGATTCTGTAGGTGTAATTAAACTTTCCCTTGAGTCAGCGCTAGTGGTGGTGGTGGTGGTGGTGGTGGTGGTGGTAGTGGTGGTAGTGGTGGTGGTGGTGGTGGAAGTGGGTGATGGTGCCCGAACCCTCCCTGACACCACACCTTCCCTTCCTCTTTTCCTTTCCCCCTTCCTCTCCTCCCTTCGGCGTCCTTCCCCCTGCCTCCCTCTCCGCAACACTTGTCACGTGACTGAGGGGGGCTGGACCTCCGCCAAAGCTTTCATGATGGGCCAAAACAAACAAATCTGAATTTCCCTCCCAAAGACGTGGACGATTTCAGTGCAACATTTTTTTTTTTTTTCAGTCTCTCTTTCTCTCTCTGACGATTTAGTTTCATTTCAGTCTTACTGATATTTGCGCTGTGTCTGATGAAGATGATGATGATGATGATGATGGTGTTGGTGGTGGTGCTGATTGTTATGTGTGTGTGTGTGTGTGTGTGTGTTTTATACTATTGTTCTGGTTTAGATGTTCCTAAATGAAAGACAATAAAAAAATACAAAACACAGAGAAAGAAAAAAAAAAAAAACAGCTCGGTGTGAAGGGGCAGGATGAAGAGCCGCTGCGCCTCTGTGTGGGTGAAGGGCGCAAGGGATCCTTCAGCTCTCCTACACTTTACTTTCAGCTGATGCGATAATAAAACAAAAACACAGCGCTCCTGACCTTTACTGGGGATGAACCTTATTAGAGGAGTTGAACTTTCTCTGGTGTTGTAATCTCTTCATCATTACCATCATCATCATCATCATCAGTATTAGTAGCATCATCATTCAACGTTTTTATATTCCCATAAGAGGGTGAACGGCTTTTGAGACTAATCTTTCTATTTATTTGTATATCTTATTCATTTATTTGCTATGTCCGATTTTTTTCTCTCGGGCTCTCACTTGTGTTGTACTTTCGTCGTTATTAATATTGTATTTCTCTATAACTTTTGTTTTCAACCTTAAGATGCTGGACGGGTTATACGTTTTGAGTTTATTCAATTATGTAGTTCATTTTAGTTTCTTTCTTTTCTCTGCTGTCTATTCCTCTTATGTTTTTTTCCTTTATACATCGTATCCGTTTGTTCTTTAGAATTCTCACAAGTGCCTCACAATGTAACTAACAATGACGCCCTTCTATGATTACTCTCAACATTGCCACTTGAAAACTCGAGATTCTGAAAAAAATACATAACATATGACAAAATATTTTCGAAGTTTCTCTTACTAGTACCAAAAACATAACATCAAATACTTCAAGGCTTTATTTTATTCACTATCTGTATTAGAAAAAGAAAAATCATTGCATGTCACGGTCCAAACATCAATTTCACAGCTCATTTCTCGATGTTGATCTTTTAGTGGGTGGGAGAGGCAAGGCGACCAGGAACAGCAGACCTATACAAATGTCAACCTAACTTCACATTCACTTATGCCTCGTCTATCAACACATTCATTACGAGGATTATGCAAGTGCTCGAGATAATCATAAGGTTGCATCACTCTTGAATGTTGAAGTGAAGCAGAGAGAGAGAGAGAGAGAGAGAGAGAGAGAGAGAGAGAGAGAGAGAGAGAGAGAGAGAGAGAGAGAGAGAGAGAGAGAGAGAGAGAGAGAGAGAGAGAGAGAGAGAGAGACACACACACGCATACACACTCACTCACTTACAAACGAGTATATAATTACCTCCAATATTATAGTCGCGTGTACAATATTACAAAAAAAAAAAGGTAATGAAAATAAAACTATGATAAAAAGAAAAACATTCGCTTTAAACTCATTCCCACCAAAAGAGGTCTCACTTCCATCCGGCGCGATAAAAAGCGACATGAATAGCATGAAAGAAGAAGTCTCCATCAAACCCAGTGAAAAACATCAGACATTACTCATGAAGCAGACCACTTCATATAAAAACTCCATACTCAGCAATCAATGCAAGGGAAAAAAGAGGCCGTTAGCAGGGTGAAAATTATCACGTGTGTGTGTGTGTGTGTGTGTGTGTGTGTGTGTGTGTGTGTGTGTGTGTGTGTGTGTGTGTGTGTGTGTGTGTGTGTGTGTGTGTGTGTGTGTGTGTGTGTGTGTGGGGTACTGAAAACACACCTTGGAAACATCCCTCCTCTTCCTCCTCCTCCATCCGCCCTGAAAGCATCCCGGCGCATCCCTGGTGACAAGA
>NC_059293.1:14226294-14231294 GCF_017591435.1 Portunus trituberculatus
TCTGCCGCTGCTATCACTGGTGGTGGTGGTGCTGCTGCAATGTTGTCAATAACACGGCTGTGACCATCAGAAGCGACGCGTGCCACGGAAAAAATGGAGGGGGTAAGAGGAGGTGGTGAACGCGGATGAGGAAGAGGACGACGAGAAGGAGAAAGAGGAAGAGGAGAGGAGAGTAGAAGAAGGAAGTGCCAGCAAGCATGAGCGGCAGGCAGGCAGGCAGGCAGGCAGGCAGGCATGCAGGCAGGCAGGTGCAGCGGGGACGCAAGAGGTGGGAGCGTCACTCCCCGCCCGCTGCCCGGATTGGTAGAGCCTCGTGTCCAGTCTCCGCGCGTGCGTCCTTCCCGCTCCTCTTTTTTGCCCTCATTTAAATCAGGGGAAGGCCTTGTGATTTTTAATTTTCCGTTCATAATTTTTTATTAGCATTCGCCATTTTTTAAGTCCTCTTCACAAGACTTTTTTTACGGGTAATGCGAGATTTTGGATAATAGTTGGGAATGAGAACAGAGCCGGCGCGTGGGTCTTGGACGCCGGTGCTTCTATATTTCGGCCGTGAGATGCATTATACAAATTGGAAACAATGCAGTGACGTTATATGAGCCTTTGGCCGGCGAATTTAAAAGTAGCCGGCCAGTGCCATTGGACTACATTAAGAGAAATATTACGTTTTCTGGCCGAATTACGAATAATGTAGCATTCGCCTGGTAATTCCTTTCCCATCACATGATTAAGGTTCACTTTGTAACCCGCATTGCCTTATGAACCACATTAGATGAATTCCCCCTCAATGCCAAGGCTGTAAGCGCAACTCCCGCCTTGAAGACAGTGGCACGTCCCGCCGTCCCGCCGCGCCAGGCCGGGGCAGCGAGGCGCGCCGGCGAAGCTCGATCAAGCAGCACAGGGATGACCTTAAGGAACGCTGCTGAAAAAGACGAGGAACTGAGAACACTGTAGTGTCTCCGTACCTCACATGCGAGTGCTTGCACATTTGCATATATATATATATATATATATATATATATATATATATATATATATATATATATATATATATATATATATATATATATATATATATATATATATATATATATATATATATATATATATATATATATATATATATATATATATATATATATATATATATATATATATATATATATATATATATATATATATATATATATATATATATATATATAGCAAGATTGCAAATATGTATATTTTTTTTAATCATTCAGTGAATTTTAACACTTGTGGAATGAATTCGGGGTGTGACCCTTGTGTGGTTTGATGCCTCGTAAAATTTTCTTTATTTTAAATTTCATTATTTTCATTATTGTGGACGTTTTTCAGCTCCCAGTAGGTAGCAAATCAAACGAAGACTCATACAAGCACTCAAGACCTTAAGAACATTCCTAAACCTTGGCGTCATACATACATACATACACACCGATCTGCCCCATCAATAGCATGCTTTACCACATCCATAAACCAGTTAGGTTGTCATGGGCAGCCGAGAAGAGGTAGAATAGCACATATGTTGCACATCTTTCAATGTTTACCTTTTGTTGTTACCGGAACATATTAGTATCAGGGTCAGCCAAGAGTTGTCATGTCCAGGGCAAAGACCCGTGACTGCCCAGTCGCCTGCCGTCCTGTGGCCCGCGGATCAAGGAACACACTTCAATACACTAACTTGAAAAACCAGTCACTTGGGAACGTGATCAGGGAGGGGGGAAAGATGCACGATGAGGCGGACTATGCTGCACAACTGCTGCCTTAACAAGACCATGCTTTGCCCTCTTACATTCTCTATTCCCGTCCTGCCCCTCCATCCCTCTCTCTCTCTCTCTCTCTCTCTCTCTCTCTCTCTCTCTCTCTCTCTCTCTCTCTCTCTCTCTCTCTCTCTCACACACACACACACACACACACACACACATACATTAGAATGAAATGCAGTGTTGGTTATCGCCTAAATATAATTCTTAGCGTTACATGATGGTTTCTGCATTTCTCATTTGGTGGTTCTCGTAATAATCACTTAATTGTTCTCTCTCTCTCTCTCTCTCTCTCTCTCTCTCTCTCTCTCTCTCTCTCTCTCTCTGACGGACCTCGGATGTCCAAACCGCTACAAGCATGACAAAAACTAGTACCGTCAACATCTTCCCCCAGACAAGCATCATGAGCCACGCAGGCAGTACTGTAGCGCGGGGACAGGAGGAATCTTGACTACAGTGACACATCAACACACTTATTCGGTTCCACACTACATCACCACAGCAGCACAGCAGATCGTGGTGCCGCTAATCCCAGCATCCAAGACGGTCGTTCGCCTCGGGAGAGCCAAGGCCGTTTGGGCATCAATAATACCAAGCCGAAGGCAAATACATCATGGATATTAATGACGCTTTTGACTAATGACACAGAGCAGGCCGGTCACCCGTTCCTTCCCCCTACCCTCCCAACTCCCACCTCACTGATCCCATTGAGTGGCTGAAGGGGTTGGCATCCCTTAGACTGTACAAAAATGCCCACACAAAGTGAAGCAAAATGTGTAATGATAAGAAGAGAGAAAAAATAAAAGTTATATTTCTGTGAGTGTTTCATGTGAGTCGAGTCATTCTTTCCTTACTTGAAAAGATAAAGCTCCTGTCCTTATGCAAGTCAAGCAAAATATGTAATGGTAAGTGGTAAGAAATTACGATCTGAAACTATTTATATATATATATATATATATATATATATATATATATATATATATATATATATATATATATATATATATATATATATATATATATATATATATATATATATATATATATATATATATATATATATATATATATATATATATAATTGTCTTACTTCATTGCTTCATTTGTATTACTAGAAAATCAAATATATTATGAGTTTTTGAAGGAATTAATAAATATAAACATACTAAACAAAATCATTGATCTTTTTTTCTTGGTGCTGTTTCCATGTAACATAAGATATCACTTCTCAGAACACTTGATTATGCTGAGATGTCAGTCTTGAATTGATCTAGCTGAAGGTCAATATTGATTTTTCTTTGTATTTTGAAAGGAGTAGCAATATTTTTCCTTAGCCTTATTTCTATAAAAAAAATAATATATATGCAACTTCGTCATAAAAAAAACAAAACGTGTAACATAGAGAGAAATTATTTCAGGTTTGATAATGTCTTGCGTTAATGTGTGTTGTAAGGAATGGCAATATTTTTCCTTCCTGCTATTTTCTATAATAAGTTAAATAAAAGAAGGTCTTTGGTTTATGGAATGGGAGAGAGAAAAATAGTAAAGTAAGAAACATGAGAACATAGAATAATTTGGTATTTAGTATATTTTCTTTTTAGTCTAAGATGCCTTGAATGATTCTCCTTTACAATTTTTGATAATCTACTTCCTAGGAAAAAAAAATCAGGTCTTGGACATATTTTGGGACAATGAAAAAATGTAATGGTGAAAAAAAAAAATACATGCTATTCAACATATCTTTGTCTTCATTTAAGTTCCCTTGGGCAGGAAAAGAAGTCTTTCCTTAGTGCAACATATGGTAGTTTACTTTCCATACAATCAAGTGGGTGAGATTATATAATGAAGAAATTATATCGAGGGGAGGAGAATATTTGACACCCATAATATTCTTGAGATTGTCTTAATGATCATAGTGTGTTCTCCATCAGTTTTTCATTAATCATGGCAACTTTGGCACCAAAATCATAATAACAATAGTAATAATAATAACAATAATAATAATAACAAATAATAATAAAAATAATAATAATAATAATAATAATAATAATAATGATAATGATGGTAATAATAATAATGACAATAATAATAATAATAATACAGTAAATAATCATCAAGAGTAAAATCTGTTCTAACTTTTTGCCTTTTTTTTAGTGTGACGTCCATGCTGTTTTAACTTTTAAAACTTTTTTTCCACTTTCTCTCTCTCTCTCTCTCTCTCTCTCTCTCTCTCTCTCTCTCTCTCTCTCTCTCTCTCTCTCTCTCTCTCTCTCTCTCTCTCTCTCTCTCTCTTCCCCTTTATTCACTGACCTTCCCACTTCCCTTCCTGCAAGAGCCCCACGAGGATTGGCCAGACGTGAGAGGATGTGATAGAGTCTGGTAACGGAGAGGAGGAGGAGGAGGAGGAGGAGAAGGAGGAGGAGGAGAAGGAGGAGGAGGAGGAGGAGGAGGAGAAGGAGGAAGAGGAGGAGGAGGAGGAGGTGAATAGTACTCTTAGCAAAGCACCAACACTCCGCACTGCTCCACCTTCCACTACCAGCAGTACCACCACCATCAACACCATCACCACTTCCACCATCGCCACCACCAAGACGCCCTCAAGACTTTCCATCTAAGCACTTTGAAAGTCTACTGAGGAAGTTTCTAGGGGAGAGAGAGAGAGAGAGAGAGAGAGAGAGAGAGAGAGAGAGAGAGAGAGAGAGAGAGAGAGAGAGAGAGAGAGAGAGAGAGAGAGAGGGTATTTTTTTTTTATTTTAAGGTAAGTCTCGTTTAGAAGCCACATAAGCCAAAATACATATATTCTTTTTTTTTCAAGGTATATTTTCTTTTTATGGAAATTTATAAGATGTTTCCTTTCTTAAACACGAATCGTAATGAGAAGTGAAGGAGTTATTGTCATTATTTTTTTTTCATTCTGATATCACTTTCAGGCAAAGGAAAGTACAGGTGGCAAAACCTTTACTGCATAAGAGAGTTTAGACGTTATTTGTGCTAATTCAGTGTTATTCCTGCACTGAGATGAAAAAAGATCAAGGCATATACAGGTTGATTTCTTACTTCACTACTAAAAGACTCTGCTTGTCAGTAAATGACGACTTTATCTATTATCAGCTCTTAAAACCACGAAGTCTCTTGAGCTCCCTGCGTTATATTTCGGGAGCTACACTGAGAGGAAATGTGTGGATGTCGTATTTCTTTATTTATTCGCTAATCTATTCA
>NC_059293.1:14236294-14316294 GCF_017591435.1 Portunus trituberculatus
TTGGAGAACAACAACAACAGCAATACTAGCATGAAAAAAAAAAATACACATATATATATACATATATATATATATATATATATATATATATATATATATATATATATATATATATATATATATATATATATATATAATAGTTTTGATAGTGATAGGAGTAATAATGCTGACTGTGATGATGACACTGAGGATAATGATTATGATGACAGTGTTAATAATAATTGTATTAATAATAATAATATTAATAATAATAATAAGAATAACAACAGTAACGGTAGTAATAATAATAATGATAACAGTAAATATTTTAATAGAAAAAAAATAATAACAATAATAATAATGATAATAATAATAATAATAATAATAATAATAATAATAATATTATCATTATTATTATTATTATTATTATTATTATTATAATAATAATGATAAAAATAATAATAATAATAATAATAATAATAATAATAATAATATTATTATTATTAATATTATTATTATCTTTATTATCATTATCATTATTATTATGATAATAATAATAATATTACTATTATTATTATCATTATTACAACTATTATTTTATTAGTATTATTAGTATCAATGTTCCTATCATTATTATTATTACTATTATTATTATTATTATTATTATTATTATTATTATTATTATTATTATTATTATTATTATTATCATTATTATTATCATTACTGTTATTATTGTTGCCATTAATAACATTAATATGGAACATAAAAAAATTTAAAATGGAGAAGACGTGGTGTTGGAGAAGGAGGAGAGGGAGAAGGAGAAGAAAAGTAGAAGCAGACAGAGGAGGAAGAAAAGGAGGAGGAGTATGAGTAGGAAAAAACATTGAAAAAAACAAAACAAATGTGAAGAAAAAAAAAAGTAAAACCAAGCAAAACCATAACAATTAATGTAGCAATCTAAGACACAGCAGCAATGTTCTCCTGACTGAGTGAAGGAGGTGAAGATGAGGACACCGATCACGACTGAATGTTGGTGTGGCTGTTTGTGTCTCATTATCGTTATTATGACAGTGGTGGTGGCGGTGGTGTTGGTGGCAGTGGTGGTGGTGGTAGTGGTGGTGACAGTGGTGGTGTTGATAGCGGTGGTGGTGGTGGTAAGATGAGGCTCATCCCATTAAAGTGCTACTATTATTATAATGAATTCAATCAATTTTTTATTATTATTATTATTATTATTATTATTATTATTATTATTATTATTATTGTCAATATTATCATTATTATTATTATTATTGCCATTATTATTATCATTATTATAATTACTATTAGTGATAGTAGTAGTAGTAGTAGTAGTAGTAGTAGTAGTAGTAGTAGTAGTAGTAGTAGTAGTAGTAGCAGTAGTAGTAGTAGTAGTAGTAGTAGTAGTAGTAGTAGTAGTAGTAGTAGTAGTAGTAGTAGTAGTAGTAGTAGTAAGAGCAGCAGCATGAACAACAGCAACAGCAAAAGGGACAGAACCAGGAGAAGCAGCATTAGCAGCAGTAAGCCTAATAGTAGTGTGAGTATTAGGTGATGCAGGTGAAGAAAAGAAGGTTTCTTGTTTGGCATGTTTTGGAACAGCTTATATGTTAGTTTTGCAGTGTTAACCTCTTGACTTTGACTACATTCGTTCAGCTGTCCACGATAAAAACCTGAACACAAATACTTTTGGGCTTTCATTCTCAGTTGTTTTGTTTTCTTTTTTGTGACTACTTAAAAGAAGCTTCACGGAACGATATCAGATGTTACCAGTACCTTTGTCAAAATTCTGGTGATAATCTAACAAGAATTCTGCATCACTGATTACAAAAGCACCAATGACAACCTGACAACCTCATCTTTGCGGTCTCTGAAAGTAGTTATGTAAGCGCAAAGGGTTTCAAAATATCGGCTGAGGAATGGTGTTAGCAAAATCCTCACTGGTAAGATGAAGTGTTGCTGAGACTGAGGATATAGGAAACATATTACTTAAATTCCAGAGAGAACAGTCGCCTTTGTATATCATTTCCTAAAGATTTGTATTTAAAAAGTCTCTCTCTCTCTCTCTCTCTCTCTCTCTCTCTCTCTCTCTCTCTCTCTCTCTCTCTCTCTCTCTCTCAATTTTCACTCAAAAACAATATAAAAACGAAAAATAAAAACAATCCTCGAGTCGTAGAAGAAAGGGAATTCTATTATTCAACATATAACTAGTGTGACTTCCCACGGACGCCGCGAAAGGAGAGTGAGGGGAGGACAGACAAGGTTCGTGGCAATGACAGGCAAGTGACTGATTGACTGACTGACTGATTGACTGATGTTTAAGGCAGATCTTGACGCGCGACTATCAAGGGTCTCGTGACGTCGATTCGGGTAGAAAAATAAAACAAATAAATAAAAGTAAGGTAAATAAAAAAATAAAGGTAAAAACAAATAAAAAGTAAATGCCTAAACGAGAACGCCTACATGATGTAAAAGACTAAGGAAGGAAAAAAAGCTAAATAGACTAGAAAAAATGAATAACGCCAACCATTTACAGATTAATTTGAAAATACACCTACAGGAAAGGAAACGCATCAAGAAATACACAAAAAGTTGCAGAGACGAAGCTAAAACACTTGAATAACATATACATAACATATACAAAATATAGCAGTATTCCTAACAGCATGTTGAAGCTGAGAAATATACAAAGATTTACATTTGAATCTCTTTTTCTTAATTCTGAAGCGTCTTGTACCATTCATAAATAAAAGGTCCTCTAGAATCTAGATTACTCATTAATACACGCACCAAAAGGTGAAATATTAAACAGGTAAATATATAGATAAAATTAAATAACTCCAAGTAACTACACCTTAAAAAAAATATAACAATTTACGTGCAAACAATTAATGTATTTGTCACCTGCCCAGCATAAACCATGAAGACGAGCCACACTCACCTGAAAAGAGAAAGAAAACAAATATCAGATACATAATAAACACGTCCACGCATAGGTTCGAATCCCACCACGTACCGCCTTGATACTTTGCCATTTGTCGAGCGGTTTAAAGTTACCTACATGTCACCATGATACCCAGGTTCTAGGTGGTTACACCAAAGATGCGCTTGGGTGGTGATATGGGCCCTAATATGGGTGCCACTATAAATAGAATTGCCCTACGCCACTCATGGATGAAAGCTGAACAGCGCTTCCCATACTCTTTAAGTAAACCTACAGGCGCAACAGGCCACAACATTAAAATATAAAAACATATCAAAACATAAAATCAAGCATCACATAAGAAAATTACAGAGAGATATGAGAATTACAATAAGGTGCTATAACGTTCCTTGAAAGAGGGAAGACTAATTACCAAATCACCGTGATTTTCCGCCAGCAGTCAAAATTCTTTATCTGCTCGGCGCCTCTGCGAGGTATTGCTGGCTATGGTCTCACAAGATGGAGTAAGGTCTGATACAGTTTCCTGAGATGCATTGGAGAAGGACGCTAATTTCATAAGTTTTGGCGCTAACATTTGGCACTAAAGAGGGGATGGAAGACGAATAAGAGGACCAGAAAGCTTACTCCTTACAATAAGATGGAGTGAAAGGAGAACTGGACAAGTATTTAATTTTACCTATGTGACAATTTTTCTATTTACATTCATTTTACACATTTTTCTTTGTTTACTTTGTGTCCTTGAGATACTTTCCCGTATGTCACTCCCTGGTATCTCCTGTGCTCTACCATAGAACACCGAGGTCAGGGGTGAGAAGAACAGTTGGCGTGGGAAAGATGCGGTATCAGGAGAAAGAGGACCACAAGGCCACAGCCATCATTCTAGACAACAGAAGGTTTTCACCACTAGTGGTAGAGATAAGGTAAAGAAGAGGGTGTGACATAGTTTATGCATGGCAGGATTGGTGGCTCAAGTTCACGAAGGGTATGATATATTTTTTCTTGTAAGTAAATGAGGCTGGTTAAAGTTTATAGATGTGGAAAGAAAATTCGTCAAATCCCAAGAAAGTCAACAGAAAATAAAGCTTCATTTTTGCTGATTTAGTATTGTGGAGATGTCTTTATACTCTTCAAACAGTGACAGTGATGAAGTATGGATACTGCCTACTTCACTGAAGTCAAGATTGCATGGAGATATGCAAATGAGTTGTCTTGATACCCCGGAAATAGTCACTCAGTTGGAATATGGACGCTGGGATAACATATAGATAGCATGACTGAATAGATGCATGAGAACTTTGCTGAAGAAACTATATAGAGCAGGGAATATATAAATTACAAAGCATCAAAGGATATAGATGTGAAAGGCGGGCAGGACTGAGGCTGAAAGAAATTGATGAATAAATAAAATATCATTGCAAACTTCGGAAAACATGAAAGAGACTAAGAAATGCACGCGACACTGAGGAACAGGAGAGGGAAAAAAGTCGCACTACAAAAGCCACTCAGTTTCAAGAAACACACTATGAATAACATGTATTTTGCTTTAGTTTTCGTTCGCTATCCAATTCTTGAAAACGTCCCAAGCACAGGTCGTTTATAAATATTAACAGTGAACTATTCTTACCAATAATTCAACGCCCTTAGGCAACGCAGGTGTCGGTGGCAGCGAGTGTAACGGTTGTGAAGATAATCCTCGACTTCCTCCTCTGAGCCTTGATTGCGTGAAGGAAGGAGTCCAGGAAAGTATTCTTGAGAGATGTCTAACAAATGATGATGATGACGATGCTGAAGGATATGTCGAAGGAGGAATACAAAGGGAATACAAAAGAATAAAAAGGAAATACAAGATAGCAACAACCCTACTAGGCCAAACAAGGCTGTCTGTGTGACTATGCAGGTATATCTCAGAAAATCAAAAGTAAAAAAAGAGGAACTTGTAGTGAAAAACATGAATAACTAGATACAATTCTCCTTATCTTAACATTATGACAATTTACGAAAATGACAAAAAAATTGATAAGGCACAAATTCATAAAAATGTGACCACAGATTTGTTTAGTATATCTCAGAAAATCAAATGCCAAAAGGAGGAGGAGGAGGAAGGAAAACTCAAATAAAATTCAAGAAAAAAAACAAGATAAAAGAGGAGGAGGAGGAGGAGGAGGAGGAGGTGGTGGTGTTGGTGGTGCTGGTGGTGGAAGAGGAGGAAGATAAAAGGGGGAAGAAAGAGAAGAAAAAGGAGAAACAAGAGAAAGAAAACAATAGGAGTAATAGGAGGAGAAGGAGGAGGAGGAGGAGCAGAACATGGAAGAAGAGCAGGAGGAAGAGGAGAAGGATGATCAGGACCTAGGAGGAGGAAGAAGAGGAGAGGGAAGACGTCTTGAGAACCATCAATACGTAAGGAGGAATAAAATACAAGACGCAGAGAAATTTGGCTTGTTAGCAATGTTCCCTATAGTATAAAGTAGTTACAAAGGCTTATCATGTCCATTTCTCCTCTACATAAGGAAATATTACCTCGATTCTTATTTTTTCTTGGTAGACTACGGATTGCTTCATCCCTTACCTTTAGAAACAAAAAACATACCGAGGAATTCTATTTTTCGTGAGTCACAAAAAAGATAAGGGGAATGTAATGTAACGACAATCGCTCCGAGAAACATACCGTATTATGAGAGAAAATAAAAATAAGAGAAGTAGAACGCCATTTGCTTCAGAAAATACTCGTCCTTAAGTAAAATATTCATTTTTATGTGAATGCCAGAACTTAGACGACTATTTCACTGATTTCTATTATCAGGAGACAACACTTTTCTCCCTCCATACTGAGCACCTAAGCAGCATAGGCACAGGTGAGTCTTAAGCCACAACAAAGAAAGGAGGAAGATGATCAACAGCGGCAGAAGAAGCGCTGAATAAACACAAAAATATCTAAGTTTTCTTCACGCCCTCAACAACTGGGACATATTGGCTAAAAGTGTAAACCTTAGAGGTGAAGAGGAGACACTGATATGACCATTCCCTTGTCAATTTATTATGCTTTACTTGTTACTTTACTGTCATTCCGAGAGAAGACGCGGTGACTACTAAATATAACTCACCTGTGACCTCATGGGAATCTTACTGCACAGGATATTATAATCTTAGACATCCCTTGCTCATTATCATATTTAACACTGACATGATTTTCTAAGAATGAAAGTGACGCTGATACGAGACATAAACAGTCATGAGTTACGGCGGTGGTTCTCGTCTCCGGTCACGCCACGCCGCTGAACTTCTGGGGCGCTGCCGACGTGACCCGACCTTGCGGCGCGGCACTCACGGCCTCGCTTGCTCCGGGAGAACAAGACACCATCCCTATGTCCTCACCATCCTTCTTTTTATTTGAGACTCCGGAAGGGAAACATGAAATCACTACCTCTTCATCTATATCCTTCCTATCCATGAGACTCTAGGAGGGTAAAATCAATCCTTCCTTCCTCTACATCCTTCCTTATCCTTGAGACTCGGGGTTTCACTTATTCCGCGATGGCAAGGAATGGTCTTCTCTTCTTCCTTTGCATCTTTATTTATCTTTGAGACTGAATGAGCTGCTACAAGTAAGAAGTTGATTTTCGTGTAGCTTTTTCCTTTTTTCATGTCAAGTATTCTGTCTTAGATCAGCCATTATTTCATGTGTATGAGTTGAATAATTTTTATCTATTTATTCAAGATTACGAGTCTTGAATTATATTTATTCACTTAATTCGTGACCTTAGAGGCTCTGTGTCAAGTGTACATGTCTTGAATAATTTGTATACATCGAGTTATTTTGTAACTTTTGTACCACGTATACGAGTTTTGAGTTATTTTCAGCACCTGCACCTTTGTTGCTTCCATTTACTTTGCAGTTCATATTCAATTCAATCTTCTTAGCCGCTACCATCCAAATCCTGTCTTCCCTCAGCTCTCTCCTCCTCCCTGCAGAGACTGATGAGTACACACTTCCTACTGCTGCTTGCCTTCCTTGTTACCGGCAATGCTCTGTAAAAGCCAACTATTTCTCTACGGACCTCTGAGCTTGAATGGTCAAATACACAGTGCCAGGTATTGTGTGTATATTTGGGAGTGAAAAGAATATGGCATGACGTTATAGCAGTTTTCTTTTCCACTTAACATTTCCACTTCGAAAACACTTACATGGGAGACGCTGCGCTATTACAAAGAACACAACTACTCGTATCAAACACCCTGGAAACGAAAACAGACAAGATGTTCATAGATATTACGTTGCGTTACATCTTCATTCCCTCCCTCTCTTCCTTCCTTTCTTCCTTCTTTCCTAGACCTTCTCAGCCACGCCAATGGTACTATTTCATAAACCCGATGACCGAGACAATTCTGACACTAAAAAGAGAAAATATCACTCTGGAAGCCCACTCGCCTCCATTCAATGTTTCTGCAAAGACATGACCTTACAATTTTTTTTCTCTCATATTTAACGACCGCAGCTTCACGGAGGGACATTCCACTGGTTCTAGTGAGCAAGACTTTCGAGTTTTGGTCTCCTGAGGGCTATTTAGGCCTCTGTTATCGGTAAATACATCCAATACAAGTCTCGCCCTTTAGGATATTGCGGAAGGGGGAGGCAGCGCTGGACATAAGACAGTCTGCATGGAACAACGGAGGCAGGCAGCGTTACGGCAAAGTGCCTCTCATGTGTGGGGTGCCCGGGCGAGTGCAGGATCAAGGGGCCGAGAGGGAGAAGAGGTACTGCTCGGTGAGGGAATGGAGAGGAGAGACTAAATTGGGCCATGAGAGAAGAAGGGTCCGGAGGAGGAGGAGCAGAACTAGCGAGCAAGAAAAATAAATGAATTGAACGCAAGTAGAAATAAGACAAAGGCAATATTGAAACAGTGATTGGTGAAATGAAGGAGTAAACATTTGTCATGGGTGAAAAATCGAGAGAGAAAAAAGGAAATTTGGGAATAGGAAGAGAAGCTGTATCAGGTTGCTAAGGCCTTAATGGGAAAACAGTAATCAGCTCAGACTCTACATACAGCATAAGAGGGACGAGGAAATGTGGCTGGAAACTGGAAACTTTTAAGGGAAATCTGAACGCAGAGAGGAGGGAGAGAGCAAAGAGCGGAGGCCGAGGATTATTGCTCTATGAATCATCGGGGATAGACTGAGGAACTGAGGAAGCTTCGCACCTTACCCTGCATAAAGAGGAGAAAATATTGGAGTTTCATGGACCTGATAAAGAGAAAGTTACAGTGTTATGTATGATTACTTGAAACATGCTTGTCTATTTACCTGCATGCGTTTGGGAGGGGGGTCGGGTGATGTGTACAAACATGCACGTATATGTATGGAAGAAAAGCAAAGCGTCAGGATTATTCAGTTAGACCTCAGGCCAAATATCGTTACTTGAATATGTTACTGAGGACGCGACCGGCAGACTATCTATCATAAGACTAGATAGCTTATGATGGCATAATCACAAACCCATCAAAACAGGTCGTAAAATATACTAATAAGAGCAAAAAGATAATTCAGTGAACCTGTCATGCACTGGAAAGAGACAGAAGCAAAACGGGAACAAGGCAGACTAATGAGGTGAAATTAAATGAGTTAATGGGAGGTGAGGTGCGGTGCAGATGAGAGGTTCATGACTCAAAGCATGATAGGACGGACGAACATAGGACATGCACAAGGTGACTCATTGGGTATAAGGGGATACAAGAATTATTTTTAACAGGAAGAATCGCAAGCAGCAGAGGAAGAGGCAGACAAAGGGAGAAATACATGGATGGAATAGGAAGAACAGTAGGAGGTGGAAGAAGAGCTGCATGTATATTACAAATGACAAGAGATAGAGGGGTGTGGCAATCCATGGTCTCCAACATCTGCTAGGACACGGAACTACGGGAAGGTAGGACATTTGTGGTTATATTTAAATTATTCCTCAGCACTTCTACTGTTTTCTGTTTCCTTTCAGTTTGAAGTCCTGCGACTCCCTGACAGTCATCTTACGTTACCTGGCAACTAATGGATTCTTAACAGATCAAAGGAGAAGATATTGGTGAAAAGACGAAATGTTTTCGAGTTGTGTGCGTTATGTTTTTAGACTTCTGGTCATGATTCTATTCGCAACATTGTGTAAAGGCTAAACAAAACTGAGCCTTGGGAAAAAGATACACATATGCAAAGGTTAGTAAGAAAATTTAAACAAAACAAGAAATGATAGCTACACTAGGAATAGACCGATCTTAGTGGCAGAGACGATTAATGAATCATGAAAAGACACACCTGGACCAAACCGGTGTATCATACAGTGACTGAG
This sequence comes from Portunus trituberculatus, assembly GCF_017591435.1. Lineage (NCBI taxonomy): Eukaryota > Metazoa > Arthropoda > Malacostraca > Decapoda > Portunidae > Portunus > Portunus trituberculatus. Next base: position 14,245,561 of record NC_059293.1, read on the forward strand.
ACGCTCAAATAATTATACAAAGACAAGTGAAGGACATAAACACGACACCGGTTAGTCAATATAGTAATGAGTGACATGCAGAAGTAATCATGCGAAGAACATGAAAAATATCATAAACACGGCATCACTCAGTCTATATAGTAATGAGTGACATGCAGAAGTAACCATGCGAAGGCACATGAGGCGTTAAGTTCAATGTGAGACAGTGCATCTTCTAGTGTCTGAGACTTAGAAGTAATCATAGAACGTTACACATGACTCTAAGCTCACTCATCAAGTATTGCATGTTCCACCCCTTGTTCCTACACATCACTGGTCCTCAGGCAACGTTCCCTGCGCCTCCCACTAGCCCCGCCCGCCCTGCCAGTCCTTTCACGCTCAATCTTCATGCTGTTGACACCTCTGGGGCTGCAGGGGCGCGATACTTTAAACTCCCGCCTCGCACGTATGAGCCGGAACATGCATATAGATTATTTTGCGCATCTATCATGAATCACAGCATTACATGGAAATTTTCAAGAGGTACACGTTCGCAGGAGTCAAAATTTTTCAGAGGAGAGACATAAAAAAAAATGAGTTAAAATATACATATTCATGCGGGCACACTCTGATAGATGCTTACACTGCATCCGCCCAAACAAACCCAAACAAACACTCGCAAACACGCATTAGTTGGCAAATACAACACAAACACACACACACGTACACACACACATGTACACAGACTAGATAATATAAAAGGAAAAAAAGAGAGAAAACGAGAGAGAGAGAGAGAGAGAGAGAGAGAGAGAGAGAGAGAGAGAGAGAGAGAGAGAGAGAGAGAGAGAGAGAGAGAGAGAGAGAGAGAGAGAGAGAGAGAGAGAGAGAGAGAGCGAGAGAATGCATGCAGGCTTATAGGGTAGCTGATAATAGGCGATTATTTTAATGATGCATTAATTCCGGTGTTCGAGAATGAGTGTTCGTGATGCATGATTTTCCAGCGATGCAAAAATTCGGAGCGCGGCCCGAACAGAATAGCGGAAAATTAGGGATAAAGCAGAGACAAAAGCTTTGGGAGGGGAAAAAACCGCGATAATATTAACCTAACAATACGTAATCTATTTAAACTCTACCAAATCAACTTTGTTTGGAAAAAAAGGAAAGGGAGAGAGAGAGATAGAGAGACAAATACAGAGAAACACACAATTCAAACACACACACACACACACACACACACACACACACACACACACACACACACACACACACACATGCATGCATGCATGCATGCATAGACATACGCACACATACACACTGCAAACTAATGATTATCGTTGGCGTAGCGGGAAACACGAGGATTAATCAGGAGAAGCAGAATATTAGACCAAGATTAAAAAATATAATGCTTGCAAAATACGTAGAGGGAAATAGGGAAAGAGTGTAAATCATGACATATACCGTACAGGGGGGAAAAGTAATGATATTGGAGGGAAAATTTGTGAAACCTCGCAAATATCGTAACGCTGGTGATTATAGACCCGAGAGGACCAATCGCGTGAAGGCTACGCATATAATACTCATGACGTCATCAAAATTCCGAGGGAGCGAATGAGGCTATTGAAACTAAGCGTGAAAAAAGAAGAGGGAGGGAGAAAAGGCTAAAAAAAAGAGGGACTGTGAGAGAAAATGCATTGCGAGAGCATGAGCAAGCGAGAGAATGAGATGAGCAAGAGAGAGAGAGAGAGAGAGAGAGAGAGAGAGAGAGAGAGAGAGAGAGAGAGAGAGAGAGAGAGAGAGACAGACTAAACATACACATCCACTCACATGCAAATGGCTAAAAATAACAGTAAGAGGAGGAAAAAGGGAAGATGAACATCAATATACAAAGTGTTAAAGGATAACATAAGGAATACTTAGCAAGGAGGAAGAAAACTGACAATGAGAAAATTTCTGTCATCTCCAATCAGACAAGAAACCTGGCTAGTCTATGTACAGCACGAGACTCAGTAATCAGGATGTCACTGCTGAGTCGACCAGGAGAAAATGATGAGACAAATTTGTGAATACAGACGATAGGTGAAAAGAAATAGGCATGTTCAATGAACGGATTGCAATGAGTAGTTCCTGATGGTTTCTTGTATCTTTCCTTATTGTATTCGACACAGGCTGACTTCTAGGAAATCTTAGTTTCAGTAGGAAACCAATAATAAAGGCAGCAAAGAGCACCATCTTTAATTCCAAACTTTTCGACAACTTATGTCATCTTCACTGGTCTAGAATTGAAATATAAAACGTATATAAAAAGAAAAGCACAGAGATGAGCAGACAATACTCAGCAATACATTGTCTGCTCATCCACTACATATAGTATAACTCTTATTTCTCAATGTTGTTTTTAGTCATTTTTTATCTTTGTTTTTTTTTTTTTTATCAATATACGTTCTATATTTCGATTTTAGACTACTGAGGATGACATAAGATGTTGAAACGCTTGGAATTAAAGATGGTGCTCGTTGCGGCCTTTATTATTGGTTTCCTACATTCCTTATTGTCTTATATTCTTATGTTCTTTTCTTGACCACCCTATATTGCATTATTTAGCTGAAGGACTTTCATTTGCTTAATGTTTCATTGCCTTCAATCATTTTTATAATAATTTATTTCGTTGTTTAACTTATTTTTCTATTTCTTCTTCTTTCTTCTTTTCAATATGAACTCAGCGAGGTCATGTAAAAAAGGAAAAAATAAAAAGATAAAATAAATGAACAAATGAATAAATAAAGAAATAAATTAAATTAAATAAATAACAATAGTAATACTAATAATAATAACTGATAATAATAATAATAATGATAATGATAATAATAATAGTAATAGTAATAATAATAATAATAATAATAATAATAATAATAAAATAATAATAATAATAATAATAACAATGATAATAATAGTAATAGTAATAATAATAATAATAATAATAATAATAATAATAATAATAATAATAATAATAATAATAATAATAGCAATAATAATAACAAAATAAAATAGAGAAGGAATAACAGTAAAAGCTAATTGAACTGGTTGAAAATTCTCCATACAAGAAGACTGAAACTGAGAGAGGTACTGGTTCACTGCAGTCTCCCACATCCTTGTATTCTTAAGGTGTTTTATATTGAACGAAAACTCTAAATAGTCAACTACACTTGCTTTTATCACACAAATTTCTCACAGTGCCACAGAAAATCTATCACTTCGTATTACATCACAAAGCCGGAAGATAATCACAACCTTCATGATTTTTTTTATTTTTATTACCCCACTGAACATAACCGCTATTCGCTGCCGTAACAATTAACACCTGAACCACCACACCTGCCGCGGGGAGCTGATTAACGCCCTCCCTACGTCCACATGATCGTTATTCCCTAAGTAGACGTGACAACCTGACGCTAAGTACACAGGTGCCACTCTGTACAACTTAGTGTTACGCAACTTCGATTTCTTCCCTCACTTCTAGTCATTCCGCCGCTTCCTACACACAAAGTCTCCAAAAGTTGGTTCTGTGAGTATAGACTACATTATAATAGTTGAAGTAAGGTTTGGCTTACTTTCATTGGCAATCGTAAGGAAATGAGAAAAAAAGAAATATTTATCATCAGTTGCCAATAGTTTTATACTATATTGTTGGTTAGTCAATAAATACATGTGTAAGAATGATAAGTAAATGATAATACACGGTTTACATTCTTTGGCGGTCACAGAGGAAGGTGGGAAGAAACATACGTATCACCATCGTCAATATTTATTTTCTGATATCAGTGTTTCTTTTTCATAGCTTTTGTGTTTACTTCATTTACTAAGGTCTCTCGAGGAACAAACGATAAGTCTGCCTTACAATTTCAAAAAAAATAAAGGAATCTAACGCTTTTTGCTAAGAAACGTCAGCATTTATTAGACATTGTTTCATTATTACATGTGTTAAGGCTGACTAGGATCAAGAGTCAATGGGATATAAATGAAAGATAGTTTAATTGATGGTCCACATAAAGTCAATACGGAAGACAATGTTCCAGCTGACATTAATTTGATCTTTGAGGAATCTTCAGACTTGCTTCAGTGACTCTCGAGAATAAAACTTTTATTACATCAAAATGAGCGGCGTTCACTCAATACCAGCAACCATAAAAGCAGATTGCACTGTCAGGTATCATAGTAGACCTCATCTAAGAACATTCACTAACAAGCCAAACCATCCTCAAATTTACTACATGACTATAACTATTTCGGAGGCTCAATAGTTTTACACGTACTTAATAAGCAGACTATGATGCCTTTAGTGTCGCGGTATTATCTGTTAAAATGTAGTAATTTCCAGCCTCTGGTTTCACTCTATATTAATTATAGATTAATTAGGAACAGATACTATCATCAGTGCCAATGTAGTGAGCAGAGTAGTGTGTGTGTGTGTGTGTGTGTGTGTGTGTGTGTGTGTGTGTGTGTGTGTGTGTGTGTGTGTGTGTGTAGATCTGTGGTGTAGCAGATACATAATTAAAGAAGTGAGCGGGATATAGCGTATATCTCCATTAGCCATTCAAGAAACACATATCTCCTAATCCCTTTCTTATATTTTACACCATTTCGTAGATTTATGTAAATGCAAGTCAGATGAGACCTTAATCAATCTAACTTACATCTCTCTCTCTCTCTCTCTCTCTCTCTCTCTCTCTCTCTCTCTCTCGCCCTTAAAGAAAACTATTCATATATGGTTTAAGAGACAATTTTTGGATCTTACGATGGATTTCTGTAAAATTTCTCCATAAAACATCAACGAAGAGACCAAAAAAGTCTACGGAATTTCTGCAGAGTTACATCACGAAGGAAAGTGACTCGAAATTACATATCTTAACTGCACGCACACCTGAAGCAGTTTGGTAATGACAATGGCCTCGGTTGCACAATATCGGTTCTGAGGTGCGAAAGTTCCCTACAATTAGTCAGGTGAGGGAAGAGACTGCTGGGACGGTTGTCAGTAGGAAGGACAATTGATGCTTACAGGGAGTCATCAATCAGCCCAGTCCAAGCCACCCCAGCATCACTTTTTGTTATTTTACTCAGAATAACAATGAAACAGAATGAAGTGATGGATACTAGAGAGGTGACGGTTAGGTCTTTGTTTGTGTGTGTGTGTGTGTGTGTATGTGTGTGTGTGTGTGTGTGTGTGTGTGTGTGTGTGTGTGTGTGTGTGTGTGTGTGTGTGTAGTTAACCGTCTTTGTGATTTCACATGTATATTTCTCAATTTCAAGTTCGGAAATATGTGTACATTCATTCATACTCCTACCTGTTTATCTAACCACAAAACACAGTCCTATGTACAAAAATCTACTTTGTCCCTTATGTATATAGGACAACAAAAAAAAAAACAATATCAACAACAACCACTGTTACTACTACTACTACTACTACTACTACTACTACTACTGATGCTATTACTCTAAACGGCTCGTCCTATTACAGTGGTGGTGGTGGTGGTGGTGGTGGTGTCAGTAGGGGAGGCAGCAGAGAGAGAGGGAGAAAAGGAGTGGGGGAGTGAGGAGGGGCAGGTGGGGGTCAGTGCCGGGAACTAAGGCCGCACGCTGCTGGTTCGTGCTGCTTTATAGAAAACTTTTAGGCAGACACTGGAAAATATGCAGAAAATATTATCATAATAAATATAATTATTTGCTAGTTTATTTGTTCGAGAAAAAAAATATGACTGGGTCCGTCTGAAACTCAAAATTTCAGGCCAGGCTCTAATTTCAGCCATTATAAAAGAAATGATGGTATATTCCTTAATGATTCTATGGCAGGCACCGATTTGCTCTACAATATGGACCCCATGGCGATAGATAATGCCTTCTGAGGGGCTTTGTGGGGAGGGACAATGTAACCTCACACACACACACACACACACACACACACACACACACACACACACACACACACACACAAACACACACATTTGCTCGAAGCACACGTGTGATCTCTCTCGTCGGAGCTGGTAAAGACCTCTGCTTTCTTGTGAGTACTCGTAGAAAGTTATGGGTGCTTGGATAAGAATAGTTTGATGAGTAGTACATATTGCATGAAATGATTGTTGTAGAGTTGCCACCTGGTAAGTCTCTTTGTCTAGGCTGCGGCGTGGAGTGAGGAGAGGAAATATTGATACAGGGGAGAGAGAGTAGAGGAATGTTAGAGATTTCATTATATAAGAAGCGGCACGTTTCCGACATATGTGTACAGTGAATGTAATGGTGTGGTATGGTGATGTGAAGGAACACAAGACTAATGACAGTCATTTTCATAATTATGAAGATCGGTAAATGCTGTCATCATGTTCACAAAAAAAAAAAAAATCTACATTTACCGAAATATTATCTGCTGAGCACCACCGTCTGCGGATGGAAATGTGGTTGCAATATATATATATATATATATATATATATATATATATATATATATATATATATATATATATATATATATATATATATATATATATATATATCGGTGGGCAGCCTTATGCATGAGCCAAGTAAATCATTGGGAAAGAAAGGCCGAAAACTTTGGCGAGAAATACGAAAATATTTGCAATATCGTGGCAGAGGAAACACAATAGAGAGAGAGAGAGAGAGAGAGAGAGAGAGAGAGAGAGAGAGAGAGAGAGAGAGAGAGAGAGAGAGAGAAACTCGATCTGCCGATGTTTATTTTCTTTCTCGGCTTGAGTGTGTTGGGGAGAAGTACACACCGCAAGAACGCATGACTAAATTATTTTACTTTTTAAATGGAGGTGACCAAAGCAAATATAAAAAACGCGGAGGTAGAGACACGCCCAGCATTAGCAGCGTTAAGGCTTTGATGTCAATTCTTTCCGTTCTCCACAAAAATGTGACCACAGGCACAAAATTAATTGGAGACACAGCAGCCACATTACAAAATCGCGTAGTAAGAAAACACACAAAGATCAAAAGAAGCTGAAATAAAAAAAAAACAGATAAGGGAAGAACATCAAGGAGAAGAGAGAAACTGAGATGGAGGAATGATACTGTGGTAAAACTGCAAAGGATGAAAGTCACACAGATGTAAGGGACAGAATCAAGTGGAGGTGACTTGTAGGTGGCGCCAACACGCGACCCAAGGGAGACAACGATAGGAGAAGAGAGGGTATTTGGAAGCTCCAGCACTGTCAGACTTCCAGAGACGTGCGACTTTCTGCAATTACTTAAAGGACTAATTTCCGCTTCTTTGCCGCGCCGCCAGTCGCTAAGGGACCGGTCCGCTAAAAAGAAAATGTATGAGTTTAAATTAATATAACATTTGCTAATGTAATATGATAATTTATTGTGCCCGTTTATACCACGGAAATAGTTATATTCATGGAGAGAAATGCAAATCCACGCATCCTATCCTTTTGTATTAAGGCCCTGTGTTAATGACGAACCTGGTCTCTCTCTCTCTCTCTCTCTCTCTCTCTCTCTCTCTCTCTCTCTCTCTCTCTCTCTCTCTCTCTCTCTCTCTCTCTCTCTCTCTCTCTCTCTCTCTCTCTCTCTCTCTCTCTCTCTCTCTCTCTCTCTCACTTTGTCTGTGTTGTCTCCATGCATGTGTGTGTGTGTGTGTGTTTTGGTGGGAGGATGGATGAGTATGTATATTATGTGTATCTTAGTATATATATATATATATATATATATATATATATATATATATATATATATATATATATATATATATATATATATATATATATATATATATATATATATATATATATATATATATATATATATATATATATATATATATATATATATATATATATATATTATATCGACGTGCTCGTGTGGAGGTCACGATTATTAGCCTTTGTCCTCCCCACGCCCTGGAGCCATTACTGAGCCTCCTTTTTTTTCTTTTTTATCCTGGTCTGCCTCCACTTTTCCCTTCTGTTGAGTGCACTTCATGTATTTGGTCGCCGGTATTAAAAGGACGCCCTATACCAGCGCTGATCGTAATAATCATAGAGATAATGGTAAAAATAACAGTAAAAATAACAGTAACAGTAATGATAATAATAAAATAATAATAATAATAACAAAATGATAACAATAATAACAATAACAATAATGATAATAATAATAACTATTCACTATTACTATTACCACCACTACTATCACCATCACCGCCATTCATCGCAGTTCGAAGCACCACCACGTCCAGGTCTATACAGCACCACCGCTCACGAGACGCAAGTATTATCTTCCTCCATCATGCCTCCATACAACATAACACGGTGCGCGGCCCGCTAAAGATCGCCACAACTTTGTTTAGAATATCCATACACTCGTGTATCACAGCCTCCCACGAGCGTCATTTCTTTCCTTTATCAAGACTAGTAGGAAGCAAGTCTCGTTCTTTCCATCACAACTACTACTACTACTACACACACACACACACACACACACACACACACACACACACACACACACACACACACACACACACACACACACCTATTCCCAGCGCCATTACCCCAAACTGGTCATAACTACAACCATCTCCCGTATATACAAAGCTGCCAATATTTTCCTGAATTCTTTGCCTCCCCCGGACACTATTATTGACACCCTGGCAGCCTTAGCCATCCACTAAACCCACCACCACCGCCACCACTAACAACAACACCGTCACTACCATTCCCATAACGCCTGCCTCCATCATGAGTACCAAAACCAGTCTTCCCTCCCATGAACACTACCATGAATACACGACGGTCCCCTCTACCCTTATTGAGCCCAGCCACGACCCCCCGCAACTACCACCCCCTCCACGACCCCCTCCTTGTGGTGATCGCCTTCCCCGCTCATGCTTGATGGTCATTTCCCAAACTCATTTCCCATGCATGATCGTGTTCCCTTTTCATATCCTGTTCTGGCCGTCCACTGCCCTCCTCACCTGTGTTCCTCACCTGGTTTGCAGCCCTCACTCACCCCTCCATCCCTCCCTCACTTACTCCTCCCTGCATCTCCCTTGCCTGCCTGCCTCCCCTCACTACCTCACTACCTCACTATCCCTGCAAACTCATCTCACTCTCATTCATTTCTCCTTATTTGCTTAAGTTCATGCTCAGTACGAAGTGTGAAAACTTGTCTCTTTTGTAATATATATATATTAGGGTACTGGATCGCTATCAAACTGGAAATTCATGGAAGGTTCGTATAGAGATTCAAGGATTTTTTTTTTCTCAATCGCTTCCTCACAGTCTCGTAGTCATATATTTACGTCTGCCATCGCTAAAACTCCAAATCTCGTCTAGTTAATCGTCTTCTCCCAATCGCTTTTCACCTCATTGCACAATTTTCAGTCGAGAAATTATTCCACACACGTACACGCTTCGCAGGAATGATTTTTAATGATTTTGGTTACATGTTCTGCGGTGCTGCGTTGTGGCTACCAGTCCCCCATCAGACCCGGGTGCCGAGTCTTGTCTGGCGACCACCTGCCTCACCCCTCGCCTCTTTTCTCGTCCGCGTCACCTTCTCATTTGCTCCACTTGGCTGCCTCGTCCTCGCATTGCTCTTTCACGCATTAGACTTTGTTGTAAAAAATGCGACTTCACAGTGAGCGTAAAATTATCAGTATTAATGTTCCCTATAGATCTTCTAAAGGTAATGATACTGAACGTTTGAAATTAATGTCTTTTCCAATTTCATCGCTGGTAGGTTCGCTTTTTCATCCCAGGAGGAGAAGGAAGAGGAGGAGTAGGAGGAAAAGGAGGAGGAGGAGGAGGAGGAGGAGGAGGAGGAGGAGGAGGAATACAAAGGAATGCAAAGGAAAGCCAAACAGCAACATACCTCTTGGTCCTTTCTAGGCTGTTTGGCAACTAATTCCAACTGGCTACAGATAAAAGAGACAGGGCAGTACAGGAGAAGGAGGAGGAGGAAGAGGAGAGGAGGAGGAGGAGAAGGAAGGAGGAGGAAGTGATCCTAAGGTGAAGTGTGTGTGTGTGTGTGTGTGTGTGTGTGTGTGTGTGTGTGTGTGTGTGTGTGTGTGTGTGTGTGTGTGTGTGTGTGTGTGTGTGTGTGTGTGTGTGTGTGTGTGTGTGTGTGTGTGTGTGTAGCGAATAAAAGTAAAAAAAAATCTTGAATAGCAAATATTTCAGGTTGATGTTAATCTCATCTGGAAAACCGCAGAACAGGTACAAGAAAAGTTCAATTACTTCAAAGGACAAAGTCACAAAGCAGGATTTAAACTGAACAACAAAACTGAAGTCATATTTAACTCTAATGCACAGCGGAACATTATTATCTCTCAAGAACATAATATCGTATTCATGAACACAAATATACTTGCGTTAAGAACTACGTAAATATCATGAAAGTGGAGCAGAAAGATGCACGAGTATTAGTAGAGAAAGCAAACTGTCATGTTATAATGGATACATTATGAGATGCCATCCATGTTTGTAATGCAAGGTCCATGAAACAATGTGTGATTACATCTGTGACCTGGGAATGTTGATGGTGGCTCACATAACTAAGGGAGAAATAACCTAATCCTTGAAATTCCATATAGAACAATTGATAATAGTAAAAACACTATACAAAATAAATAACCTACTACAAGGAAAAGTGATTACATGTATATATTTCCCAATAACTATATACTAGTCCAATGTCTAGCTAACGATGGCTGTATAGAACATAAAGAATAATGAATAAAAGTCTCAGAATGGTTTTAGTTTTAGAAAAGATGCACCAAATATAAGAAAAGTGAACATATTAACAAATAAATCTATTTTCTGAACGTAACTCTCAGAAATCAGCCATATTACAGTACTTATGAGAACTAACCTAATCTCACGGATAAAATCAGATTGAAGAGACAGGACAATACACTCATAATAAAGAGAAGAGGCACAACAAACATGGAGGAGACACACTCGCAGGAAATATTATGCATGAAAAGATCGAGTAAGGGCACAACAAATTGCAAAAGTCGAAGCTTCCCATAAAAAATAAAAGATAATTATAACCAAGGGTAGAGAAATGACAGGAAAAAAAAAAACTGTTAGTCTGGCCACTGACACAGAGCAATGACCCGTGAGTAAAGCTGGGAGGCCTGTGATCAGCAGCAGTAGAATGCAGAGAGGCGGCGTGGCTGACAGGTAGAGGAGCAGAACGAGGAGTTGACGTGCGGTCATGTAGTCACGTGCAGCGGCCTCACTAATTCATAACGCCGTGGTAGTAAAGGCGGCCATGTGTGTGTCAGCCGTCAAGCAAGCCCCTACACCCTCTCTTCTCGCTACCCTACACTCCACACACTTCCCATTACCTACACATAACTCCGAGACCTTGTGTAACTTATTCTAACCCTCTACACCCAAAACTAGACAGTTAACATATCTTCTCATTCATCCAACACTTTAGTAACACAGTGTTCCTGTTATTCTATACTCAATGCCCTTCACATCAATTACATACTATTCAAATCCATGTGCATCTCATTGCAGGTCGCTACGCTAAGACCCAGACTGCCAATATAACATCTTATACATCTAGCACTTTCGTAATTCAGTGTCCCTTCTATTCTATGTAACATTCTGTTATTTCAGTTGGATACTTTCCTTGAGAAAATGTCTTCTTAAATACCAACACACGTCTAAAAACTAAACTAGCCATCCTTTACATAACCCTACTTCTTATTCCTTTTCAAAGTGATATACCGTGCACTCCTTTATCCTTTATTCACTCTTGATTTTGTCTCTCTGATAGATAAATAAGAACCAATTGATGTATGGACTAGTACATTAAACTCCTCTAAGACCAAAACCAGCAAATACCAAAAGAGATATGTCGTTTCTTTTTTTCTTTTTTATCCTGACTATTTAGTACATTGATGTCACTGCTCGGGGCAACAGTGCGTCCCATCATTCCCCTTGGCTGATTTCACTCACTGTTACGCTCACAAGCTCATTCCTCTACCTACCAGCACCCTCAGCCCTTGCCGCACATGCATCTCTTGTTACCATTCTCATGTTTTGTCCTCTTGTCTCTGGTACTTACTTTCTTAACATGTAGTCTTAACATCACCACGAACTCCACTTGATCTTATATTTCTTAGTGCATGAAGATATATGTGTCTTTCCTGCCCTAACATATACCTCGTCACTGAGTCACGTACATACCGCTTTAGTTCCTAAGATTCTTTTTTTTTAACTGAATATGTAGATAACGAAATAAATGAGTACAAAGCTGAAAAAATTATTCACTGACTGACTTGTTGACTTAATGACTAACAAAATGAAAGAATTACTAACTATCTAACAAAATAAATAGGCCATGTATCTAAACCTATTATACCACAACAACGAGATACCCGAATCCTAACAAACATATAAGCAAAACTGCCTTTGTTGTGGCTATAAATCAATAAGTATAGTTTAATTTGATGCAACTTCGTCAATCAACAGTATTTGTCCCAACGCAATATTTACCTATCAGCCACCGACTGAAGGCAAAGGTCAACAGTATGTATGACAGGTGTGTATGACGTGTGTATGGCAGGTGTGTATCGTAGGGGCGTAAGGCAAAGGTAAGTGGCAGATGTATGGCAGGTGCCTTGGTCATTCTCAAGGGGCCACTTCGCCGCTCAGTGCCACCCACGCGACGTGCCGCTGTAATGTTATGAAAAATAGCTTATCTGAAATACTCATCAGAAAAAAAAAGATACTATATATAACTAAACTTTGAAAAAAACTATACAAAAATTAAACAAAACTAGCCTCCCCCCAAGCCAAACCAAGCCTCCAACGACAAAAAAAAAAAAAAAAGGAGAGAATCAAAACGCTGCTCAGGCCACGCGACAAAAACACGCCGGCGGAGCTGTGGCAACGGCGTGTTTTGAAGCGTCCTTCACGCCCGCCAGTCCTGACCCGCCGCTTGACCAGGACGTAAGTCAATAAATCTGAAGTTTTTTTTTTTTTTTTTGAGATTGTCATGTGTTGTTCCAGGAGGTATTGGCGGACTGAGGCGGAGATACCATGTTCACCTTTCACTCTTCGTTTTTAAAAAGAAACATATAAATCAAAATATTTTTCCCCAGCTCCACCACGCTCACTTACAGACAAGGGAAATAAATATGTTCTTTTTTTCGTTTATCTGGCAATACATGAAGCCTTGACGTGATGACGGACTCCTGGCGAGGGGGCGTGAATCGCCGGGAGGCAGGACGGGCAGCACTCCCCCTTCACACTCAGAAGGGAAAATAAGGGAGGCGCTGAGGGACACACTATACCCCTTAAATCATGCTGGGCATCTTTCACTTCCTGACTCTTGGAGATGGGCGGGGGCGGAGCGACAGGCACGTGGGGGGCGGCAGCAGCGGTGTGTCTGAGGGAGCAGTTTGCCTGAGAAGCCACGTGGATAGCTACCAGGTAATTAGCATGACACGTGGTGGTACAGGCGTTGATTAATCTATCACTTGGCAGAACACCGATTAATTAGGCCTCCTTGTGAGTGGGCACCACTTAATTAGCTTAACACGTGGCTGAGCACGCGGTTAATTAGTAATACACGTGACTGAACATTAGGTAATTAGGCAGCCACGTGAATGATGGTGTAAACGTCATGTCCCCAACGGTGTGCATGTCAGTAATTCATGATGGCGCATGGAAGCCAGGTCAAACACCGTGTTCCATGTCTCTCATGTCCTAAATGGCCATTTTGTCAACATCCGTCCATCCATCACTCACTCCCATGGCCCTCCTCACGCTGCCCAGCCTGCTGCCTTGAACCAGAAGCACATCCTGGGAGACGCAAGCACTGTGACACCTAACATGTCTGCTTCATACGTTTTGATTCCATTATCGATCGGTGGACATTAAACACTCCAGCCAACGTCACCAGTCATTCATTCCGCCAGCACCCATAGCTGTCACCTCGCTGCCCAGGACAAGACGCGCTCCCCTGCTACACACACGGCCAAAGGAAAGACGTGCATGTTTCATTGTATACTTATACTTATTTACGGACTTGGCTTTACTGAGTCAATAAGTAATACAATTATCAACATTGTTCCTACGCTCCTAACTCCTTAAGCATGTCAACATTAGTGAAGACGTCTTATGTTGGGCTTATTGAGATACCATAAGTGAAGCTAACCATATCCCGCCCTTCAGAATAGACTGGATACGTGTGTCCCTCTGTCACTTTCCAACCGTGAATATTATTAATCGAAAAGTATAATTGATATAATGAATCCAGAGTTCCTTTTTATTTGTCATGTCTGCTTCACATTTGATGGACGAAAAAATCTCATCGGGTAATGCAAGAACTTTAAAAATTCATTTTACCTCTCCATTCGTTCAGCCGGACAGAATTTTTCCTCCAAGTATTTTTCTCTCTCGTTGGAGGAGAGGGAAGCAAGCAAGCAAGCAAGTAAGCGAGGGAGTAAGCAAGGGCAGCAAGTTAATGGTGGTCGCTGCTTTGTTTTGCTCGCCACCACCGCTGCTTTAATGCTCCAATAATTCATTTTTCAAACAGCGAACTTATTACTAGATAAGATTAGCTCTCACACGGCACGTCAACAACGCATTCCGCAACAACAACACCAATAATACTAATAACACCAAACTCAACAATAACAATAATAATAATAATAATGATGATAATAACAACAATGACAACAACAACAATAATAATAATAATAATAATAATAATAATAATAATAATAATAATAATAATAATAATAATAATAATAATAAAGACAATAATAATAATAATGATAACAATAATAATAATAATAATAATAATAATAATAATAATAATGATAATAATAATAATGATAATAATAATAATAATAATAATAATAATAATAATAATAATAATAATAATAATAATAATAGTTATAATAATGATAGTAATAATAATAACAATAATAGAAAAATAATAGTAATAACAATAATGATGATAAAAAAAATAACAACAAAAAATAATAATGATAATAATAATAATAATAACAATAATAATACAATAACAATAATAAAAACAATAATAGTAACAATACAAATAACAGTAATAATGATAATAACACATTTACTGAGGTTCTGAACGGGCGGGCGCCACACTAGGGAAGACCGTTGTGGTGAGTGACATCGCCTTGTAACGGTTAATTAAAATTGCATGGCAGCGTTCAGTGAGGCAGCTCTGCCACCTAGACGGAGCCTGGAGTGGCCGGGCGTGGAAGGAATAGCGACACTCTCATTCCTTCCCTTTATGGCTCCTACTCCTATTTTTGCTACTACATAGATCTTCCCCATCGTGTTCAATCATCACTTGCTCATATGACTCTTTCTTTCGTGGTGTAAGGAAGAGAAGTTTACTATGTCACTACTATCACTACAAGTCTCATGTTATGTCAGTCTAATGCCTACTCGGCCAAACCATAACACCTCGGCCCATATTTTTTTATCAAGACGCTGATTGTTTGTTATTTCCTCACATAAAGAGACTTAAATCTTAATAGTTAGTAATGCAGTATGGGCGGAGTTACAAGTGGGAGGTGTTTAACTTTCAACCTTCCCCTACTTCTCCTCTTTCTCCTCCTCCTCCTGCACCTTTACCTTCTCCTCCTCTTTTTAACATTATTACGAAACTTAGTCAATTTAAATATTATTATTAGTGTTAGTGTTGTCTTCGTTATTGCTATTACTAATATTGTTACTGTTGTTATTTTCTTGAGTCATCCTAAGTATCTACTTCTCTTTATTATTTTTGTTGTTGTGGTTGTTGTTGTTGTGGTAGTAGTGACCTTCATTTATATGTGTAATATTGCTCATCTGTGCAATTGTGACACTATTAATAATATATATATGTATATATATATATATATATATATATATATATATATATATATATATATATATATATATATATATATATATATATATATATATATATATATATATATATATATATATATATATATATATATATATATATATATATATATATATATATATATATATATATATATATATATATATATATATATATATATATATATATATATATATATATATATATATATATATATATATATATATATATATGCAAGAGGGAAACTAGCAAAGGGCAACAAAACATGAAAAAGACCCACTTGATGTGCAAGTTCTCTAAAAGTTTACTAAAGAATTAGCCAAAAGACAAAGACAAATGTCTTGAAACCTTCCTCTTAAAAGAAGTCAAGTCGTAGGAGGATGGAAATATGGAAGCAGGGAGGGAGTTCCAGAGTTTACCAGAGAAAGGCATGAATGATTAAGAGTACTGGTTAACTCTTGTATTAGAGAGTTGGATAGAATAGGAATGAGAGGAAGAAGAAAGCCTTGTGCAACGAGGCCGGAGGAGGAGGGGAAGCATACAGTTAGCAAGATCAGTAGAGCAATTAGCATGAAAATAGCGATAAAAGATAGAAAGAGATGCAACATTTAGGCGGTGAAAAGGAGGCTGAAGACAGTCAGTCAGAGGAGGGGAGTTGATAAAACGAAAAGCTTTTGATTTCAGTATATATATATATATATATATATATATATATATATATATATATATATATATATATATATATATATATATATATATATATATATATATATATATATATATATATATATATATAAGCATCAGTGTCATCTAACTTTCATTGATATTCATAATACTATTATTGTATTTATGCAGTATCGTTTTATATCTACAAGCAAATACTACAAGTGTATTATGAAGGTTGTTTTACTCTTGCAACCTAACCACATCTTTGTTGCAGTAAGACTACATGGGGCTACTACATTGTAGTAGTAGTAGTAGTAGTAGTAGTAGTAGTAGTAGTAGTAGTAGTAGTAGTAGTAGTAGTAGTAGTAGTAGTAGTAGTAGTAGTAGTAGTAGTAGTAGTAGTAGTAGTAGTTGTTGTTGTTGTTGTTACTATTGTTGTTGCTGTTGTTATTGTTATTGTTGTGACTACAGATGTTCGTAATATTAGGATACTCGACCTTGTATACAATTGATATGTATAGTTAAGAATCTCTCTCTCTCTCTCTCTCTCTCTCTCTCTCTCTCTCTCTCTCTCTCTCTCTCTCTCTCTCTCTCTCTCTCTCTCTCTCTCTCTCTCTCTCTCTCTCTCTCTCTCTCTCTCTCTCTCTCTCTCAAACCTAACTTAACCGTATTTATCATTGCAGCTGTATTAACCTGTCTACATATAGTTGTACAATCCTTAATTCAAAATATGTAACTAGGAAAACCTATCCCTCTGTGCGTTCTCTACCTTTTCCCTTCCTTCTATAATGTCCTCAAGGGAACATCTTAAATTCACGTGACATTATTGTTCGCAGTATTTCCAGGTATGAAGGCCATAAAAAAATACTTAGTAACACATCCTGAAAAAAAACTTCTTTGTAGAACCCCGACCAAATTCAAAAGGTTCTCGTTGAAGCTCCACGGGATTTAAGTGCGTGTCCGAAACAAACACTCTTGAGAGCCAAGACATACATCTCTGTGGCCTTTCAAAATAGTCGTTGTGAGAAAGCAAAGTTTTTCTCAGTGTGTGCCTTTAACTAATCGTGGTGCACAGACCAGCAAACGCCACCCAGCTAACCTCATTACAATGCAGCACGCACCATACATATACAAATACTATTCATATTAAAACCGCTCGCCGATACATAACGTTTCCTCGCCAATAATTCAAGGATTATTAAAAGATGCAAAATACGAACTAGCCATTGAAAATACCAGGAAATATATAGGTAAACATATATAAATGTAACAATTTGCTGCATCTAAGGTTAAGGTGAATGAAATTATCAATATGGCTCCTTATGACAAGCATTTTTTTTTTTTTTAATCTCACAAGTAAACACGACTTAGAACCTTTTCCCCCTCTCAATCTCCGCCCATCCTAGCCCGCCCATCGCCGCCCATCCCCCGCCCGCGGTACAACAAGGGGCAGGAGTGTGGCCTCTGCTCTCGATTTAGCATAATTACCGAAATTTATCGAATATGTAGTCTCTCAAATTGATGTCGTCAGTTCATGGAGTCATTAGTGTATTATAATTCGCTTCGCATGCAGAAAAAAACACACATTAATTAGCCAACTTAATGGCCGACACAGTATCTAAGCAGCACTGTAAATTATTGTATGTAATTGTTAATTTTAAAACCTTAATGACTGCAAGGGTGAAAGTTATGGCGTAGTGTATTCGAAGACAGGAACAAAAATTAGGCACCGGGCGGGGACTCACTGGGAGGCGGGACAGCACACACATTGGGGAGCAGAACACATTGATAAAGGGAGGCAGGAAAGCTTGTCATTAAAAGAAAACTACGTACGTGACACACACACACACACACACACACACACACACACACACACACACACACACACACAGTAATGACAACATGCTAATTTCAAACGTGACTTCTCATATTTTGATGTAATTCAAGTGTCGTCTGAAGTCAAAGAGGATTAAAAAAAAAATTATGGAACAAAAGATGCTAAGTGAAGTAAGGAGCTGTAGAATAATGCACCTTAGTTTCATTCATATACACCAGAATAGTTATTATGTAATCTAAGTGGCGTGTGAAGTCAAGGAAGGTTAGAGGCAAATATGGACTGAAAAAAGAGTATAGAGAGGTAAGGAAACTTGAGGCGACTTATCAGCTTAACTTGACTTCTCTTCACCAAATTCTTAGATGATACATGACACCTACAATTGTAAATGCTCTTTTTACGTAGAAAAATAACACCGACGTTACCTATACATCTGACCTGCATGGGAACTAGCAACTAAGTGGGCATTTTTTTTTTTTTACTCTTTCTGTTTCCCTTTGCCAGTTTTCTCTCTCTAAAAAAAAAAAACACACACACACACAAAAGAAGTCTATCTACAAGGGAACAAGATATAAAGTAATGAGATGAAAGACAGGGAGAAAAAAAATGAAATAAAAAAAAATGTCTCAGAAAACTTCCTTCCCCAAAGTCAATTTTGCGGCACAAGTGGGGCTTTTGTCTCATAATTAATTCTCTCCGCCGCAACTCTCAACCAACTTCTGAAGAAAAAACAGGTAATCGTATCTCAAAGGGCGTGCTATTAATTGCTAAGTTCTGGAAATCGTCTGCTCCTGAAACTTCCTAATTACTATCCGCCTTGGGGATTTCCCGCAGCGGAGTGTCCCTTCCCGTAATGCTCCGGCTGTGAGGAGAGCATGAAGAGCGTTTACTCGTCTTTACAAAGTTCTAAGAAAATCAGTGACCTTTGCTTTCTAGACCTCAAATTTAGACGTGCTTCATCCCGGAGAACACAAGACGAGCTAACAGAACATCGATGGAGGAAAGAACACACGAATCCATATCTGCTGCTACACGAAATCGGCCGCTAGATTTTGTTCGGCCTCAAGCGAGCACATAAGTTTTTTAATGTTTTGACTTCAACCCTTTTCTGTTCCTCCTGAGGGATAGCACGGACTGAAACAAGCCTTTTACAACTTTTTTCCCTCTTTTTCTCCGCTGCTCCCTCGCTAAAACACCTGAGGGAACGGCGGGAGAAAATCCTGGAGATTACTGCCCGACGCCAAGGCTTCAGAGGACCCCCGAGGCTTCTTGGACTTAGGGGCGGGCGGAGGGGGAAAGGGAGACGTTCTTGAGGATAGTGTGGTGAAGCATGTGGTGAAGTTATTGTGTGTATAGGAAGTGTGAGGGGGAAAGATGTGTGTGGGAGTAAGAATAGCATGTGTTTGGGAAGGGTGAAGGTGGACAGGGTGAGGAGATGAAGGGAACGAAGGGAGGCTCTGAGTCACCCACACGAAGAAGCAGGAGAAGTAAAAATGCGATCCCCCACTTCGCTGGTAAAAAGAAAAGGAAAAAAAAGTTTGGTGCAGTGCATGGCGTCAAGGATGGGGCAGCTGTGTGGCGAGGGAGGGGCGGGATGTAGGACAGCTGTGCCATAGGGCCCTGTTCGCCATGGGGAGGGCATGGGGCGGGTTATCCTTCACTACTGCTCAGACTCCTCACAGGTGTACCAAAGTATATAAAGATACTGATTCCATACGAAGTTTATAAGAATGCACCAGCGCGCACACACATACGCACACAGGGGCGTAGGCATGCATGCACGCACGCACATAACCAGGCAGGCAGGCAGGCAAGCACAAGCACACACACACACACACACACACACACACACACACACACACACACACACACACACACACACACACACACACACAAACAAATATAGATTTGAACATATTTGTTTCCACGCAATACAGAAATGAAAACGTAATAAAATACTGTTGTGAAGGGTGCAGCCAGTGCTCAACAACAATAAATATAATTTTTACGTTTACATTTATATATACAAAGTTCAGGGTTTGGTTCTGAGTAGTAATTTCTCTACTGTGCTGCGGACAGTCGGCCTGGCCGTCTGCAGCGTGAGTGCAAGCAATCTTAGGAAAGACCATACAGCGTGATACACTTCGTGTCTGGTGTCAAAAATCTGCATGTTAGTTACTGCAGTTGAACTACGAGTAGAGCTGGGCAAAAGTGCGCTAGACAGGCGGGAATCCCACCCCTGGCCTGTCATGGAGAGGGGGAACTAGCGACCATCCCCGACAGGCTAGAAAAAAGCTGTGTGTGTGGGGACAGAGCACTTCACCCTCGTGTTGTGTTTGACCGGCTCAGTGGCGTCATGCACAGACAGGCAGTCTTTGGATGGCTACACAACAGGTGGGGAGGGAGCCCTGAGAGTGCTCTCACCTGACAGAGTGGCATGCGGAGTGTAGGTCATGCCCTCCCATAAGTGATTTGTTTACCTACGACCAAGGTGAAGGAGAGTGTGAGGTCTGTGGATAAACACGCCGAAGGAGGAGGATTTACCATCGCTCACCGACTAGGGTAAGGAGACCCACGGCGCCGCTACTTCCTCGGACCCACCCCACCCCTCTTCACGCACGGTATGTCACGAGAGCCTGTAAACCTTCCGCCTCCTCAAGTTTGCAAGATGTGTTTGACATCTCAACTTGGGGAGACAACCGCAGCTAAAAAAAATGTTAACCTCCTCACCGCCGAAGGAGTTACGCTTCAATACGTCAGGATTTAACAGGAGAGGGAAGGCGGTGTGCTGTGAGTGTGTAACGAGCTGAGCTGCCTTCCCCGATCGCCGCCGCCGGTCGTTGTGCCTCGTCGCTTAGTGCATCGCCTCAAGACCTAACGAGGAGACTCGGTCCACCTGGCGCCTGGTGATGTAGTGGTGATGTCGTGGTGATTGACTGCCTCACGTGGGCCGCGCACTCACCATGCACCAACGTGAGGATCATTTTCTAAATCACTGAGCTGAATTACTACCTTTACTTATGCATGAGTGTTGCCTGGGTGTGGTGGCGCGCCGGACAGTCAATAGTCCAAGTGTTTACCTCCCATCCTAAGACTCCCAAGAGGCCGCCATGAACAGCAGCTTTGTGACGGAAACTATGGTGACAAAACCTAATGGAATAAGTGAAAAAAGAAGAAAAAAAAAAAACAAAAAAACAAATAGTGACAGTTACGCTGGCGCTCGAAATTGTCAATTGCCTGAATATTATCATAAAAATCATAAAACCCAAATTGTGTGCGTAATGTTAATTTCGAACAACTAAAACCAGACCGTATTATTTGGAACATTAGTGAAAAAAAAAAAAAAAACGTAGAGTGAAAATGATGATAATTGCTGTAAATGGAATAAGGAAGAGGAGGAGGAGGAGCAGGAGGAAGAGAGGAGGAGGAGGAGGACGAGGACGAAAAAGAGGAGGAGGAGGAGGAGGAGGAGGAGGAGGAGGAGGAGGAGGAGGAGGAGGAGGAAAACCACGAGTAGAAAGAGTAGGAGGAGCAGGAAGAGCATGAGGACTGGAGGAAGAGGAGGAGGAGGAGGAGGAGGAGGAGGAGGAGGAGGAGGAGGAGGAAGAGGAAGAGGAGGAGGAGGGATCGATAATTGAGGGAGGCATGGGAGAGGGAGGAAGGAGGCCAAGACAGTCACGAGTGGCCGCACACCGCCACAGCTCAGCGGCCGTGCCTCGCCCTGGGCACGAGGCGGCGGGGATGACCAGGAACTTCCGCCGCCACCTCCTCTGTAATGCCAATGACACGAGTCTACTGTTGCTCATGCATGACACACCTTGACCTGCTGCTGATGCTTGTTGATCATGAAGACTAAGAGATTAATGATGAATTGTACATTACAAACCAAATAGAGAAAAAAGAGTGATAAGATTATTCATTTCAGTGCCTTCTCTCGACTTTTTATCATGGTTTAGTGGATGTTATTGAGGCTTTAAATCGCCTTTTATGATTAGATGAGTAGTTTTAGAACGATTTTGCGTCACTAATGGGAAAATATCACTGAGAACATGACTAATTAACTTCACGTCCTCTGAAAACAGTCCTAATGACTTCAAAGTTTAGTGAGAAGAGCAGCGACACTGCCAGATGAGATGCACTAACTAATGAAGTGCCCGCGATATCCGTTGTTGTCGTCGCAAAGACGAGAAGCAATGACTGTCTAAGGAAGTGATTCTCAAATTGTTGTTCTGGTACTTCTTGGATTTTGACGCCACATTAACCCCGTGGCCAGTGTAGCACAGGCTTATCAAAAGCCACGAATTAAAGAACACATACCATCTAAGAAAATTATGTGGCTCACTTTGGTGATATTCACGGCGCACAGTTTGCGAATTAACACTCTTAATGTATAAGTGACTCATTCTCCTGGGTGTGGCAGCGGACATAATTTGTGGCGCTTAAGTAACAGGAAACATACTTAGGACATTAAATTTATAGCAAAAAATACCCTATATTCTCGTGTGATTACAGGAGAACTTAGGAATGCAAATCAATCAATCAATGAAATTCCAGCATGTGTCTTACTTGATATAACATGATATATGAGTAACAGAAGAAATCCACAAGAAATTAAGGTTAAAAAAAACTATATTCCCGTGTGTTTATGGATGGAAAAGCTCGCCAATATATAATGAATGCAGAAAATATCAGCCTTTGTCTTGTTTAGTGCAAAAACGATAAGGTGATTCAGTATTTTGACGAGGGCGGAACTAAAGATCCTTCATTAGGTGGCATGGGCTATGTGACGATATAAGCGTAAAAAATAATCGTGCGTCTTTCATGTTTGGTGTATAATGTATTAGATCATTCAATATTAATTGCATTTTCTTGGACTTTGTATTTGTCGAAAACAGGGCAAGTGAGACTTTCTAGTGATTGCTTCTAACCTTTCCAAACTAAGAGGTTAGATCTTACGAAACATCTAAGCAACAATAAAGATATAAGAAAATTATTATTTGTTCATTCTTGATACTTTGGAGGACGTGGACAGCGAGCCTAACACAAGCATTATATGAATTCTAATTACCGGACGTAGGCGCTTTAAGATAAATATTTAAGATGGATATTACGAAAATAAGAAGACAGCATTTCGTTCACCTTGGTACAAACAGATGAAGCTAATCACAAAAGTGCATCGCTTGAAGATGAATATTTAAGAAGGTTATCAAGAAGATTAGAAGTCACAATAGTTCTTTACGTTAGGTGGACTCAAGTCGGGCGGAGCAGCAAGCACACGCAGCTAATCATAAAAAAAAGCAGCGGTAGAAGGTACATAATCAAGAAGGATATTAAGAGTACAAGACATTGGTTCTTTACCCTTTGTACTCTCAAGGTTGTAGACAGCAAGCAAATGATGATAATTACGAGAACGAAAAAGTTTCAAGATTAATATTTAAGAAATATACTGAAAAAACATTAGAAACTTCAATAGTTCTTTATGCTAAGTGCTCTGGATAATAAAGACAACAAAATGTATGCAATTAAATTACGAGGCTCCAGCTCTTCACGATAGGCATATAAGAATTATACTAAAGATAAGCCACAGTATATCAGTTCTTTAAGCTTGGTACTCTAGAATGGTGGGGCGGCGAGCACCTGAACCCTTCTTAATCACGCGGCAGTAGCGCTTGAAGGTAAATATTTAAGAAAGGCATTAAAAGGGAATTATTAACACCGGTCCACATGGGCGGCGCGCTGCCTTGGTTAGTCACACACCGGCCTGATCGTTCCATTAGCAACAAGTAAATATTTGCGTCACCGCCCAGACACATGCAAGGCTTGTAGGGCTAATTTCGCGTGATTTGTAGTGATTCATTGTTGAGTGGGAGTTTTATATGTACTCTGCCCGGGATCACTTTGTCCTGAACAACACTTCATTTGACGAAGGATTCCTGACAAACAAAACCATACATTTATTTCTATTTCTTTTCAGTTTTCTATATTTTTTCTATATCTTTCAAGTGTGCATTCTTTTTTTTCGTATCTCTATTTTGGCGCAGGGGGTGTCGGGGGAGCCGTGCGAACAAAAGAACAATATACTAACACATTTACACGAACAAAGACTTAGTTGTCAGCTCATTTACTGCAAGTCAGGAGTTCATTAGTGTACGGTGAGCGAGGCGAATACTTTTTGTCTCTATCTTAACGTTGGAATAAACATTTCCAACAAAGCAGAACAGACATAGACTTATTACTGCTTTATATATCTTTTATTTTTTATTCTATTGTCTTGAGATATTAGGAAGGGATGTAAAGATATATATTTTTTTCAATAATACTTATTTTTATTTTTGTTCTCGTTATTACTACTGAAGTTGTCGTCATCATCATTATCATTATCATCATCATTACCGGCATCTATATTGTAATTTTCAAAAGTATTAGAAATACAAATCATAGTAGTAGCAGCAGCATCAACAGCAGTAATTGTAGTAGTAGCAGTAGTAGTAGTAGTAATGATAGTAGAAGCAACAGCAACAGTAGCAGCAGCAGCAGGAACAATAACAACAACAATATTAGTACTAGTTGTAATAGCACCGGAAGCTGTTACATTTCTTATTCAAATCACTAAAACTAAAACAACTAAAATTGCTATTACCAAACCACTACCACTACTACCACCACCACCACCACCACCACCACCATCATCACCACCACCACCACCACCGCCGCAACGTCTACTCAAAGCACCGGGCCATCAATCACGACACCCCAAGACACAGGAATTAATTAAACTCTTACCTGGAAAATTCAGCGACTCAGGCCCCCTCTTTGACTCTTTTAATGACCTTCGCCTCAGCCAGGTGAATGAGTTTGCCCAACCAGGTAAATAAGCTACATAAAAGAGAAAAACTGATGATATAGAAAATACTCATTCTTATTCGCGTATATACTCGTATTCTCTCTCTCTCTCTCTCTCTCTCTCTCTCTCTCTCTCTCTCTCTCTCTCTCTCTCTCTCTCTCTCTGGATAGTTCTTGAAAAAGAAGTTGTAGGGATGTTCTGAAAAGGTTATGATAAATAGTGGTTGTTTTGATAGAAATATGTTAAGAGGTTGCTATGTTATTGCGATTGTTATTGTTCTTACCAACTTCACTACTATTGCTGCTACTACTACTACTACTGCTACTACTACTACCACTATTACTACTACTATAACTCTTCCTCCTTAACCCCTATCACAATATTTTCCTTCTTCTTCTCCTTCACCTCCTTTTTCTCTTCGTTCTCCTTCTCCTACCACTACTAATACTAACAAGAACAACAAGAATAACAACACTAAAAACCCAACCAACAAGAAGGCTGAATTCTATATGCAATTCTTGACGCAG
The DNA here is from genome assembly GCF_017591435.1 of Portunus trituberculatus. Lineage (NCBI taxonomy): Eukaryota > Metazoa > Arthropoda > Malacostraca > Decapoda > Portunidae > Portunus > Portunus trituberculatus. The sequence continues at coordinate 14,271,320 of NC_059293.1, forward strand.
TTTTCTTATCAAAAAAGCTACAAGATTCTCAGAAGGTTCATGATGTAAGCAAGTGTTGGCAGACCGGTCTTGGGGGCGAAGAGTCCTAGGGGTGAGTCTGTGTGCGGCGGAGGGTCGTGCTGGGAGAGTTGAGGCCCCGAGAATCAGACAGCGAGTGACCACCACCCAAACCAAGGCGAGGAGGAGGCGAGGCAGCAAACGATGGACGGCAGGTAATTGCAGTCGAATCTCAAACAACAAACATTTATTGCAATTACGGAAACGTCATTTGATCCCCACGCCCATGGAAAATTTTAGTAACAAGTGCATCGCCAACAAATTCCGTATTCGGCCGTGAGAAACGTTGTAATCCGGCATGACATCAGAAACGATAATTAGCGAATCTTTTCCTCCGACTCAAATTAAGGCTACCAAAAAATGTAGTTTCTACCCTTTTTTTCACCGTAATTTCTGTGTTGCTTGAATTTGCACGATACGCCTGAAGGGCCGCGGTGCCTCCTGCTGTAAAATAGATGGGCGTCTACCAAGCGGCGGCGGTAACGGAACACCCCCGAGGGACACACGTGGGCGCCTAGCATGTGTACGCTTGACCAACACGGCACGTCATTATTCCGTTTTCAGTGCATCTATTACTAACGCTTGGAGGGAAGGCCGCGCAATAAACGATTTCGAAGGAACGTTTCGAAAGCGGCTTCATTTATGTACATGAGGCGGCGCGGTGCACTGCGGGACAGCGGTGCCTATTATGGCTGGCACGGGTGGGTAGGTCCAGGTGGGCCGTGCCGCGCGTCACTGCCCGGCACTGTTGTCTTGAGAGCGTCAGGCCGCCTCACTGCCAACGCCGCCACTCGCTCCTCAGAGAGTCAAGCTTTTAGTGATTATTAATCAAATTTAGCATTAGGTGTTATTAACTAACACGGTTTACGTCAGTTTTGTATTAAGTACACTAAATCATATTTTTTACTGAGATGTATCAGGGTTTAACTTTGCGCTTCTGTGTTTTATGATATCACGTTCTATTTTTTTCGTGAATTTATTCTAATAAATTCAGGAAATTAATGACTTTCTAATGTAATTTTAATTTGCTGTAGAATAATAAGCGAAACCGAGGTAAGGGCTGAAGTTCAGAGGATAATAAACATTTAGGCGCAGCCAAATAATGGTGCCGTTTGGAAGAGTCTGAGCAAAAAAGGAAGCAGCGTACCATGAACGGCCGGTCTCTCCGCCGTCCGTGAATAAATAAGCCGACTCATCTCTCTCGCTCATTGGTCGACACTCAAATTACGGTCTCGTGCCACCCAATCGCGCGGCGGGACTCAGGTAGATGCCCAGCCTCAAGTGCATCTTTAGAATTGGTAATCAAGGGATCAATACGAGGAGCGGGAGTCGTGTGTGTGGCGCGGCACCTGGGCCGGGCACCTGTGGCACTCGCCGCCCTTGCTGCCTCTCATGTTGGCTGCCCCGAGCCTCCGCAGTGGTCTTTGCAGATGATGATATTCTTGACTTCCTTTCCCGTCAGTTGTTTCGCTCATGTTTATCAAAATCCTGATACATGTTTCTTGAAATTTAGAGTATTAATTTTTTTTTCTGAGATATGCATCATATTCCTCCACGTGGTGAAGTGAAGCTCTCAACATCAAAATTAAAGTTTCTTAAAATTTAGACTATTAATAAAATTTCTTCTCAGGACCTCGCTGTCATATTCATGGACGTGGTGAAGCAAAATGCTCATCAATTAAAAAAAAGACTAATGCATCTTAGTGCATGTAATCTGGATATAATTTCTTTTGAGGTCAGAGGACGACAGCATCATTGCATTAATCCATTTTCGTTGATAACATAATGTGCTTAATGTCACACCTCCACATCCATGGCTGATTAGTTCCATGATCTTCCTTTTTCCATTAATCCCATCACTCACGCCACCTAATAAGTACCTGACAAACACGCCGCCATCCACATTTTACACCTGTGGACATCACGTTATGGAGAAAATTTTTGTCATAAAACAAAAATTTGCGTTACGAAACATACTTTATTATTACACAGTTCAAAAATGGAATATCTCAGTATTTCTCTAATGTTTATCTGTTTCTCTCTTTACCTTCTCCTTTCTTTATACATTTTTTCTTCTTTTCATTTTTCCTGCATCCTCCTTTTTATTTCTTTATACTTTTCTTTTTTTGCCTTTTCTTTTTTTTCTGAGCCTCACCTTTATATCCCCCTCCTATTCATACCTTCTTATACTCTTTTTTCTCCCTCTTCTTCTTTATCTTTTGACTCTTACCTCCTTTCCTCATACTCTTCTTTTATCTTACTTCTCCCTTCTTCGACTTCTCCCACGTCATTTACCCTTCCCCACTGCCCTTTTTCTTCTAGATTCCCACTAAAACACTATAAACTGTCTTTTCTATGCTGACAATTTAAAGCATCGTTCAGGACCAGCAGTTTTTAGGCCGTTCGTTACCTAGGCATGGAGGGAAGCAGGTGGGCAGGAGTGGTGACCCCATGGCAGCGCAAGGCCAGAGGAACCACCGCCACCTGGAGACACACTTCCTGCGGGGACCGTCGTCACCTGATTAGAATGACAAGCAGGACATTTCGACACAATTCAATTCTATAATGACCCTCTCAGGCGATAATATGTGGATGGAGGAAGCGTTGTGTTTATGTTAATTGTAAAGGTGGGGATGTTACAAGCTTATGGGTGCTTTAGATTTGTTCATGATATTCAGTGTTTGCCTTCCAGTTTTCAGTCATAAGGCATTTTTCTTGGAATGTCATCGCTATATAAATAAAGGCATTCTCTTGTGTCTCTGCATTTCTTAATTGTGGATGGTGTACTGAATTTTTGACTTTTGGAGAACAACAGTTGAACTCACTTTTATATCCATAATCTTTTAAGTCTTAGCTGCTTTTGGCCTTTACATATTAACAACGGTGCAGGTGAGAATAACTCTTCTAACAAACAACGTTAGTTCAGATGGAATGACTTTTCTCAGCTTGCAGCCAAACAAGTGTATGTACATTTTCTCTAGTTGGCTCTGTTAAGAACGTCTTGTTAATGACATCTTGATTTTGGAGATTCAATTAGATGCATAATGTTAAATAGCTATATGACAAATATTTGTCGATTTGAATCCTTCCGAAATTGAGGCTTCAAGACACTTCTCAATTTTTCATAATTCTTTTCAGTACTTTTAATGAAATGCCACCTTCAACAGGTCCTCTTCAATCTTTTCTTGTCCTTGGCAAGAACCAATCTTACATAAAAAACACAGATTTTTTTTTTTTACCTTTTCATTAGCATGCTACGGTCTCCTTTAGATTTGGATACGAAAGACTAGTACCTCAAAGTAATAAACAAAGTGAAAAATCATCCAGTTTCTTTATTTAGTTAATTGTCATGCGCCATTATATAATCTAGATGACAAAATCAAAGGAGGTCTTAGGTCATTTCAGCCTGACTTAAGGGACACTGTTAAACTTCTTCAGCCTATTTAAAAATGTTACGGACGGAAAAAATTATTCATCAAATAAACAAGTGAATTTCTTCCCATCCACTTATAAAACACGACGGAAAATCAAACCCTATGAATATCAATAAGTCCTATAATTTTGTGCAGAATAAAGGTTCTTGAGGCGATGGCTCCTCTCATAGAATATGTCTTTCCTAGGCCGTGATTCATGTTGTTATATAGATACTCGAGCTACCATTCAGCGCTTCGTCTCCTGCAGGTGTTTACTGTTCAATATATTATTATCAAGGTTTACTGTGATTACATCTATAAGCAAGTACTGAGGGATAAACCACGCATCCTTAAAGACTCTAATAAATTGAAAATATGAGCCCTGTTTTTAAGGTCTGAAGCAGTTTTTCTCAAGGCACTGGAAACCTCCTCCTGGACCTCGTGCACCTGACGAGGATACAAAGAGGAATTACTCAAAAATTGTAAAGAAAAGAAACCAGTTAAAAGGAAATCTTAAAATGATCTTGTGAAGACTACAACAATGAAGCGAAAGAGACGGAAATGACCAGAAATCTCACAAGGAGATTTGTAAATTAGAAAACAGTTACAAAATGGAAAACTTAAACAAAGCCATGCGAAGACAATTCTAGTAACAATTAGAGTGGAAAATAAAGCTGAATAGAAATGTTGTAGCCGATGCTTAAAAGTTATCATATAAACATAATTCTTAATACGCCAAGATTACTTAAGAAATAAAACTTGAATACAAATATCAGAGACAACGTTTAGAAACACAAAATACTAACTATTCTTAAGGAGTACAGCGTTGCATTGGATTAAGTTCTGGAGACTTGCACCTAAGTAGGCCTGCTTTTCTTTCCTTTTTCTCGCTCTTGGCCATAACCTCTCTTACATGGAAGAAAAAACTTCATAAATACCAAAGATTACCTACAAAATTATCTCGAATTTTTTTTTATAACCGGAAAAAAAAGGAGCAGAGCCTCTCACTCGTCCTGGCTTCACTCAGTCACTCAGTGCAAAACCTTCAGGCAAGACATCATAAAAAAAAATCAAGTATTTCAACATGCAAAACGCTAAAAGCTGTGTTTCGATAACAGTACTCTGTATGAAAAGAAAATCAAAAAAAGAAATGGAGCATAAAAATCCCAGAGTGTGACTATGCCTTCTCTGATACATTTCCTAAACAAAATGCATACAATACAGTAAACGACTATATCTCTCCAGAAATAACACAGGCATCTAAAAATTAAAAACACTACAAAAAATGCAAAGTTATACAGCACATCTTACCGGGTGTGTAAAACGTTTCTGAGAATAATGAAACAATGAATGAAATCTGTGACTGCTTCCTCAATCACTTCATGGCATTTTTTTTTTTTTTTTTTTTTTTTTACTTATAAATTACTCTTATTTCTTTCTTCATTTTTCTTTATTTGCGCTTGTGAGAATAATGAAGAGACGAATGAAAGTTGTAACTATTATCAATCACTTCACGCATTTGTCACTTTTTTTAATAATTTATCCAAACATTTTAGGTATTTATGATATCAAGTAAGGAAAGAAATGTAGAAAAAGAACAAAAAAGGTCCATATTTAATCCAACGCCTGGTGGAGGTCATTCGAAGTTTTCTAGAGTATTTTCATGACTGCAGTGAGAGTTTAACAAGAATTCCACATCAACAAAGCAACATTATAAAAAAACAACACTTACAATAACAATTTCTGTAGCTTCAAAAGAGTCCTTATGAGAGGAAGCTCATAACCACTTCAGCACTGAGACGCATTTTTACCTTGGCTTTTTAGGTATTATTAGAAGATTTTATTTGCATTAGAAACTGTCTATGGAGGTCAAGAGATTAATGGCCAGAGTCTTTACTATTCTAATCCCAGCATTTGTTTCTGAAGCTGTATAAAATCGCCAAAATAGTAACCAGAATGAATATGAAAACGCATCTTGGTACTGATGTAGTTGAAAACACTAGCCTTTATCCTGTGACCTTCGATTCCTGCCTGTCTCAAAAATTCCCTTGCCAAGCGACCTTCAAGAAAATCACGTGACCTCAAGTGACGCATGCTTCTTTCAGTCTTATCCTTTTATGTGACCTTTAGCTCCAATGTAAGGAAGCAGTTAAGAGAAACATGATTTATAATGTTTTACTACTGCAACTAAATTATTAAAATATTCTCATGTTGTCAGTGTTTATGTTATCATATATTACAAAACTTCAGCCTCCATGTCTCCATAAAAGGCATATCATATGAATTGTTTTTTGTTTGTATTTCTCTCTCTCTCTCTCTCTCTCTCTCTCTCTCTCTCTCTCTTACATCGGTGGTAAATTAAGTGCCTGCCTGCCAATTAATCAATCAATCTATCAATACATCTTGCTACCTAACTATTTATCTCTTTTTTTCTACATATCAGTTTATCTGTATATCCATTTATCTATCTATCTATCTATCTATCTATCTATCTATCTATCTATATATATATATATATATATATATATATATATATATATATATATATATATATATATATATATATATATATATATATATATATATATATATATATATATATATATATATATATATATATATATATATATATATATATATATATATATATTCACAGTTACATCTACATATATATCTATTCATCTGTTTATGTTTGTCTATTCCATTTATCACCAGAATCTTACGTCACCACTCCTCATTTCATAAGTTCTATTAGATGTCACTTCATTCCTTAGTAACAATCTTCAAGTTTATACTCGCTAAGTCAATCTAACCCTCACGTTACCACAATATCCATGTTACCACAGCCTTCATGTCACAACAGCTGTCATATCATAAAACTCGCCATGTCAGCTGAATCGTCGTGTCATCACAGTCCCAAAGCCATCATGTCCCCACAACTTTCATCAGTCATCATATTACATTAGCTAGTCATCATGTCGTCTCAACCCTCATGTTACCACAACTAACTTAAGCAAACGATGAATTCCTATCTCAGTATCCAAGAGTAATAAGAGAACAAAGACCTCCCCTATGTATTCTTGCATATATGCACTTGCAACGAGATACATTTACTTTAACGAAGAAAAAAAAAACACAGGAAATAAGCGAGAAAGCTGAATAGTGTTGAAATATTTAACTGCACCAAGGAAAAGACCGCCAGAAAAATTCGTACCCAGCAAAACGAGCAGCTAACAGGCAGCAGAACCGACATATTAAATTAATAATGGCATGCAATGAAGAAAAAAAGCCCTGTTAGAGAAATTTCGTTTTGGCCATTGCAACAATATCATTACTTCTCAGTCGACGGAAGCTTTCAGGCTGATGACGTTCATGGCATATGGTGGAAGATTGATACATAAGAATGAAAAGCGAAACCATGCAAAAATATCGCTCTAATCCAATTGTACATTAACGACTGTAATGCAGTACATGTCCAGGAGTATTAATGAGCAGCGAAAAAGTGAACATTACAGCGCTGGACGGGCCGGGCATTAATATTTCTGTGGAATAGGCTTTAGACTGGACAGGGGGACAGGTCTGCAGGGGATAGCAGACGCGGCAGAGCACACGCTGCCAGGGAGAGTACAGGACACAGCCAGGCAGCACACGGGTCACCAGAGACAGTGCAGCACGAGTGAGCGGTGTTGCTTGTCGACCACTGGCGGAACACAGGCGCGGAACACATTAAAAGAACCCGCCAGAAGCAGTAAAGAAGGGAGGAATAGTCAGGTTAGGGACAGGACAGACAGGCACGACCCACAGGCATCCATCACGAGGACGGCTGGAGGTGGGAGGCTAGGGAAAAGGTTAAGACTGTTTGGAGTTAGATATTAGCAGGAAGGCCAAGCTGACACCCGCCTCCAGCCTGCCGTGGATGTGTAGGTGATGTTTGTCTGGTCTGTTGGCAGGTAAAGGTTATCTTGGCCAGATTTAGCACACGCAGCAGGGAAAATGATCACCTGGCGATACAGAGCATGAACCTGAAATACTGGCGACATTCAGGTGTTTGCATGCCATGAAATTGTTACAAAAAACGGGGAAATAGCTTCATTTTCTCTGGTAACACTTTTTAATTGCTAAAAATGTTTTCCTTCAGCCGCGTTAAGACTTCTTGTTACCAGCCAGATCTGTTGCAAGGCGAACTGAGTAACCTTTCAGGGGGAGGGGGAAATAAACTCCACTCTGCAATACACGCACACAACTGAACACGTAACACTACACAACACAAACTCCCGCAAAGTTCACACTAACTCTGCACTGCTGTGATGTCTGCCCATGCTACTGTCCTCCCTCGTCTGTTTTGTTTATACACGCTGTTAAAGCAATCTCATATGGTAAATATTCCTGATGAATATTTTCACTATGATTTCACACCTTAAGATCAAAATCTATATGGAAAGATGTGCTGCAGGAGATGCCAATGCCAATGTCATCTACAACTGACTCATGAGAAATTTCAATGTTAAAACTGTTTGAGGCAAGTAAGGAAAAAAAAATTAAAATGAAACCAATTTATCGTATAAGAATAATTTGGCATATTACGAGCAAATGAGAACACTTGGTCATAGCTGGTAAAGAAAATATGATAAACGAATGATATAACATACAAATGTGTGTCCATTAATACACAGAAACACAGATATAGATAAATATATCCATACATAATTGAAACAGATATAAATAAATGTACTTTCTAGAACAATATCTGCAAGATAACACCATTAAGTATCTCTTCCGTGTCTGTGTTTGCCACGAATCTTTGATTTCTTAATCTAAGAAACAACACTTTACGCAGAGTCAGCAAGTAGCTTTGAAACCCATACTATTTATATCAGTAAAAGTTATGTGATTCTGTGTCAGACATTCCTTCCTGGCCCGTGTGTGTGTGACTTCTATTGTCCACACAACTCGCTTCGGGAGTTTACTGTGCAAACTAAAACCTGTTTCAGAAAACCTGCTTGAGAGAAGCACACAAGACGAGTTTGCAACAATTAATCGCAAGCAGAATCCCACCACTTGGCTTCCCAATGGCCAGACTCGTCTGACCGTAAGGACAAGCTTTGTGTTAAGGTGGAGGTGGTGGTGGCCCTGCCCAGCACACCGGTATGTCACAGTACTGCAGGAGCCATTCTGTGTCTGCTCAGCGTTATGGTGTGTCACGTAAGATTCAACGAATATAAGTCAGTGTTTATCGTTGGATTTTTTTTATCTATCAATAAACAATCCTTTGTTTTAATTTACTCAATTTCTGTACATGTCTGTTTATGTTTCCAAAACTTAATATCAAACAAAAATATGGAAGAAAGCTATTTATTTCTTAATAACAGCGCAAGCAGCCATAAAAAATAGACTAGTCAGAAAAAAGACGAATATCCCAAGAAGGAAGAAAAAAAAGTGTATATATATATATATATATATATATATATATATATATATATATATATATATATATATATATATATATATATATATACAGAAGAAAAAGACAAGAGAAAGCATTAATACCAAGAGATAATATGCCCACAAGATAGAACAAGAAATACGAGAGCTAGCATAGAAACGAATGAAGAAAGAGTAAAAGAATAACAGACAGACGAGACAGACACGCACAGACACACGCAGACAGAGTTAAGGCCAGACAAACTAAAACGAAAAAAATATGAAAAACAGCAACCATAGAGGCGACCTGTAAAAAGCCGGCAAATGAGTGACATGCCGCACTGACTAATTTACCTCCGTCAGGGATGAAACAAAAAAAAGGAAGGAAAAAGTCCACACAACTCAACCTCTGTGGGCGTGGGCGTGGGCGTGGCAGGGGTGATATATGGCTGTAGACGTGATGTGGTTGGGTTCGTGATGGTGGTGGTGGTGGTGGTGGTGGTGATGGTGATCTGTATGTTTGGTCAAGGCTATAATGGTGACGTTCGGTGCTGGAGGAAAGTTACGTAAAGATATGTTTGTTGTACTGGTGATGTTTATGATGATGGTGGTAGTGATGGTGAAATTTGGCTTGATCTCCTAATAAAGGTTAAGGACGACTGACGAAGGCTGTCGTTATTCTTGCTCTTCTTCTTGCATTAACATAGGAAGTGATCTAGTTGGTATGTTTTGCTGAGGAGGTGCGGTATTAATGCAGCAATAGTGATAGAGATACAATTCATGGTAATAATGGTGATTCAAGCGATGTTACTAATAATTGTATGGAGATGATGATGAAGGTACTGAACAATGTGTGGCAAGAGTGAAGTGGTGATGATTACCTGAAGATGCTGGGTGGGGTTCCTATGGTCTTTGTGAAGGTGATAGTATAGTAATGTAGAAAAACAAGGTGGTTAGAAATGCTACAAGGACGTGACAAGCGCGAAATAAACCTCATATGACTTAACTGTCTTAATCATTAATAAAAAAACGAACGAAATTAATAAAATCATAGCGATACTATTATCCTATACCAGAATCTAAGCTTATGTTGTGTATGGCATCACTGCGCCTCACTGGGAGATGAATTTCACACTCCAATGAAAGACACACACACGTAGGTATACTATATAAAATCCCCTGTACATTCACGAAGAGCCACACTACATCCCGCACCTTTCCCAAGCAAGAGAGGAAGTGAAGGTGGCAGTGAATGAACATACGAGTAAATTCAGTGTTTCTTGCCTCCATTTTTGCTTGTCTGCCATAAATTGAGCCTCCAGCCTCTCCCTTCGCTCCCCCAATGCACAAATTTATGTACACCTTCTGCCTTAACCAATTGTGTATTTCAGGTGAACTGTTTTACCTCCACTGGGTGAAAAAAGGAGAGTATATTAAATTCCTTGGAGAAAATAAAGTTGCTTGTGCGATTTTTTTTTATTCCCCGGGTAGTGGTTATGTTATTCTTTCCTGCTGTAGTCACCGCATGTGCTCTTCTGTCTTAGGCTCCTCGTACTGTCAAAGTTCATGTCTTCAGCCCTTCGTCAGTAAAATAAATGTGTAGTTCATGAACCCACATATTCGTCTAAACCTTTTTTCTTGTTCTTTTTCCAATTCTCTCGTAATTCTACAAGTTCCTCCCTCTGTCACGTTAGGAAAAAAGTCACACCGTATCCTCTTTCCTGGCACAGGGTTCTCCTACCTTTCTTTTTCCATCGCCCTGCCTTTTGCAATTCTTTTCTCTACCCATCTCCTCAGTTTTGCGATTCTTCCGTGGGTCGTTTACCTCACCCTTGCATCACAGCTTCCCCTATCCACCCAAACTTTTCCTTCCTCGGTCCCTGGGGTGTGTCTGCCTACTCTGCATGACCTGTGGCGTGTCAGAGCATTGCGTTATATTGAGCAGGGGATCATGAAGTGTGACTACAGTGAGAATGACGTCGCCATACACTCCGAGGCGTCATGCGTGGTGTGTCATGAGTAAGTAACACGTGTTTGAAGTGTGGTGTGCAGCATGAGCAGTCTGTCTGTCATGGGCGGTGCATCAAGTGTGGGGGCGGCGGCAGGGGTCGAGAGAGGGAGGGAGGGAGAGAGGGAGGCACGTGCAGGGTTCTCTATCCTGTGTTGTGCGTGTTGTGTTGTGTTGTGACGGTGTGTGAACGCTCGGATCTCTTCACAACCTGGTTTATGTGCAGTTATGTGTCTACGTGTGTCATCGTGAAGGAAATTGTTAGTTTTCCTTGAGATCTTTGTTATCTATCATATGTTTTTTTTCCAATCCGACCTCTATTTATATTATTTCTATCTATTTCGTCTCATATTCCTGCTGTGTGTCTTGTTTTCCTCTGGTTTTCTGTAATTTCTGGCAGTCTGTGTGTGTTATTTGTGACGTGTCTGTGTGTTCAGTGTTATCTCCCTTTTGTCTGTATTATTTCCATATACTGTGTGTTATTTGCATATTCTAATTGTTACGCCCTTGCTCTATTTATCTTATTATGGGTCTTGGCTAGCTGTCATTCATATCCAGTTTCATGTCATACTCTCTCTCTCTCTCTCTCTCTCTCTCTCTCTCTCTCTCTCTCTCTCTCTCTCTCTCTCTCTCATCTTGTACTATTTCAATCTGCTTTAGTGTAATTTTCGTCTGATTTGTGTTCTATCCTGCAATGGTCTGTTTTACTCTTAAGTTCCGTTAATTCCAACTAGACAGTATATTTTTATTAATTTTATTCTCGCTAACGTATTCCCGCTTTACGTTATGTTAGTTTTCGGTACGGGGGTAAACATCTGACATTGCTCTATAGTTGTGTTATTTTGGGTTGATTTTTTTTATTGTTTAAGTGTCATCTCATTCCATCTTTTATCAGTTATTTTCAAGTCACCCTTTTCTACAAGCCTTTCTCATCCTAAATTGGTCATATTAAAAAGTCAACACAATAGAATAATGGTACTTGTTATTGTAATATTCCGACAAACATCTATTCTAACTTCATCTTCTGTGTCATCATTATCAGTCATCATCGTTTTGTAAGTCACTGCTGCCACTATTCTTCTTACCTCACTCCATCATCATCTATATTTTTTTTACCTTCACTATAGTAAGAGGAGACAAATCCCATCCTCACTATCATTAGTATTGTCTTTCTTGTCAGTCACCATCTCAATTATCACTATCAGTCATCGTCTCTGCCACCACAACCACTGTCTTTCCGACTATTGCCACTATCTCAGTCATCAATTGCACTATCTGTCACAAGTACATAGTAATCAGTCAATGTCAACACCTTTATCATCACTCATCACCATCATTACCATCATCATCATCATCTTCAGTTACCAGAAGCAAAATCATCACCACCACCACCACCATTAGCCATTACCACTACTACCACCACCATCACCTTCAGTTACCAGTACAAGAATGATCACCACCACCACCATTAGTCATCACCACTACTACCACCATCATCACCTTCAGTTATCAGTACCAAAATCATCACCACCATCATCATTAGCCATTACCACTACTAACACCACCATCAACACCAGCACTACAAGCATACCCGTCACCATCATCACCATCAACCACCATGAGTCACCACCACCACCACCACCACCACCACCAACACCAACACCACCTTCAATCGCCATCAGAAGGAAAATACCCAGTCACTATCACCAATCACCATCTTCACCATCAGTCACGAGCACCAATACTACCATAATCATCATCTTCAGTCACCACACTCATCACCAATATTCCAGTCAACCACCACCACAACCACCACCATCACCACCACTTCCAGCTAGCGCTTAAGTATCCGCGGCTGCATAATAACCTCCGCCATTTTGTATCCGTGCCCGCCAGCCTCCCTCGCTGCGATGTCGCTCATTAATTTGCTGAGAGAGGCTCGCCACCTGCCTCTCTCGGCCTTACCTGTCTGGCTGGGCTCAGGCTGCAGCTTTATGTCTCCGGAATGCCCTTTCTGTCTGCCTACCTGTCTGTCTGCCTTCTCCATTCCTTTACATGTTTGCCCACCGTCTGTTTCTCAATACCTGTTAGTTTTTCTGTCTAATTTATGTCTGTCTTTACGTCTATCTACCTTTTATCCTGTTTATTTTGATGTCTTCTTCCAGTTGTATTCCTGTCTACCTGTTTATCTGTCTTACAACTCTTCTGTCTCTGTGTTTTTCTTGATATCTGATAGCCTTCATGTCTAGATTCTGCCTGTCTTTCTGTCTCTCTTTCAACCTGGCTCCCACGTTCCCTCTCTATATCTGTCTGTCTTTCTTTTTGTCTATATGTGTGTCCTACTCATCTGTCTGTCAATCTACTGTCTGTCTCTAAATACCTTAATATCTTTGTCTATTTTTGTCTGTTTACTCCACACCATGCCTTCTTCTGTCTTTCTCTTGTTGTTCACCTGTCTACCTTTCTATCTGTTTATCCTTCCCTTCTACGTGCTTCTCAACTGTCTATACGAATATCTGTCGGTTTCTGTCGAAATTTTCCTATCCTGTCTGTCTCTTTTTTAACCTCCATTCCTGTCTTTTCATCTAAGTAAGTTTGTATGTCTACCTTTCTTCCTATCCATCTGTTTATGTTTGTTCTATTCTTTCTATCTCTCTGTCTATGTATCTCTCTCTCTCTCTCTCTCTCTTTCCTTTATCTCTTCATCTTGCTACCTCTCTGTCTCTGTCTCTGTCTACCTTTCATTTTCCTTTCCAGTCTTCTTAGTTCACCCTTCTGCCTATCTCTCATCTATGTTTCTTAATAGCTGTTGGCTTCCTTGTCTATCTTTCTGCCTGCCTCAGCCTGCTTACAATATCTAAATCTGTGTCTCTTCAATCATCCTGTTTGTCTACCTTTCTCCCTATTTTTTTTTCTGCATATCTCTAAATTTTTGCCTGCTAATTTGTCTCTGTCTCTATCTATTTGCCTGTCAATCTGTCAATCAATATCTTTACATTTCTTTTTACCTAGCTACCTATTCAACTGTCTGCCATTCTATCTCTCTGTCTACCTCTTGGAATATTTGACTATATACTCTTACATCTGCCTACCTTTCTGTCTTTCCGTCAGTCTGTCTTTCTGCCTGTCTGTCTGATTGCCTGACTATTATATGTATAATGGATGATGCAAGTCTTTAGAGGCTTACATCTCTCTCATTCTACTCCGGACAATTAATTATTGGTGTACATGATTATTTACTTCTCTCATCTTTATTTAATATTGTATTAAATTTCCTAGTATTCTTTTAAGGCGAAATTGAATCAATGTGAAAAAGAGCCCTATCTTACAATGCCTGGTAAATAGTAGTAATGTCCACCTATATTCAAGATATTATTATATCTACCTGCGCAATAACGATGAACACATATTAGCTTCTTCTTCACTTATAAAGGAAAATCATAAAACTTACAATAGACTAAAATATCACATTTTCTCTACCTTAATGGAGACGCAACGGTGCAAAAAGGGCAGAGAAAAATTACCAACAGAACAAAGAGAACAGTTATTGAAAGTGAAAGAAGATGTAGAGGATAAAAGAGTGAGATGCAGAAATTATTTGCTTCCGAGCTACAAAAAAAAAAAAGGAATAAAAGAAACTGTAATGGACTGGAATAACCTTAAAAAAAAAAAAAACAATAAAAGAAACATAATGAGAGATACAAAACACATGATAATTCCTTACACTAAAGCACTGGACCAGGACAGTAAAACCGTCATTAACAAAAGAGGTATTTGATGCCCTATGTTCAACCTCCACCACCACAGGAGGAAAGAATATGCAAAGAAAGAAGATAAAGAAGAACTGATAGAGGAAAAACACACACAAGGAAGAGAAAATAAGAATTAATTGATCAAGTAAAGCTTTGCAGAGGGGGGAGGAGAAAGAAGAACTGATGGAGGAAAAATTGTGCAGAGAGGGAAGAAGAAAGATATAAAGGAGGAAAATACGCAAAGAAAGAATGATAAAGAATTCATAGAAAAAAATGTACAAAGAATATAGAGAAAGAAAACAAAGAAGGTGGAGAATATTTACAAAAAGGGATAAAAAGATTTTATTGCATTAAGTAAGAAAGAATAGAAGGAATAGAGTGACTAAAACCTTAAGAATAATTTTGTCAAGTATTTAACATCTAAAACAACGAAAACGTATCAGAATCTATGAAATAAGATTTTACTGAATGTATCCACCTCTCTCTCTCTCTCTCTCTCTCTCTCTCTCTCTCTCTCTCTCCTTCTTCATGGTTTCTTATTCCTTCATCCGTGACTCCCCTTTCATCGACCCTGTCTCCCCTCTTATCAAATTTTCTCGTACCCGATTCGGTTCCTCCTGGCCCGCCGCTCCCCTCGCCCTGCCTGACGCTGCTTAGTCGACCAAAGTAGGTGTCAAGTGGAGTTAACAGACACAATAACAGTAATAATAGTAACAATAGTGGCAATAATAGAAGAAGTAGTAGTACTAGTAGTACTACTAGTAGTAGTAGTAGTAGTAGTAGTAGTAGTAGTAGTAGTAGTAGTAGTAGTAGTAGTAGTAGTAGTAGTAGTAGTGATAAAAATGATAATTATAATTCTTATAATAATATTAATAATGATGGTGGTATTGATGGTGAGGTAGCATTATTATTATTATTGTCGTTGTTATTACTATTATTATTATCATTATTATTATTGTTATTATTATTATTATCATTATCATTATTATTATTATTATTATTATTATTATTATTATCATAGTTATTACTATTATTATCATTATAGAAAAAATTACAGTAGTAGTAGCAATAGGTTCTGTTGCTGTAGTAGTAGTAGTAGTAGTAGTAGTAGTAGTAGTAGTAGTAGTAGCAGTAGTAGTAGTAGTAGTAGTAGTAGTAGTAGTAGTAGTAGTAGTAGTAGTAGTAGTAGTAGTAGTAGTAGTAGTAGTAGTAGTAGTAGTAGTAGTAGTAGTAGTAGTAGTAGTAGCACTAGTAGTAGTAATAGCAGCAGCAGCAGTTGTAGCAGTAATGGCTGTACAGTAATCGCAGGAGCAATTTCTGTAGTAAAATGTTTTGTTGTTGAAATTATATAGACATGATATTTCACTTGTAACAAAGAACACATGTATCTGCTGATAAACTTCACTGTAATATATATACATATATTTTTTTTCTTTCAATACTCTAAACAGAACATAAACTTTCATTTATGTCTTTAGTTTTATGAACGCCGGAGAAGAATGTTGACTGTCACACCCTACAAAACAAAGTACACAACACCAAGTCACCATTCAAGCAAATCTACAGGCTCACCAGCAAAAGCCACTCTTCAGGACTTCTAACATCCAAGTCTATAGAACAGCTATCCGAATAAAGAAAATTTCAAGGAACAAATTTATAGATCGACATCTAGAAAAATACTTACAAGCAGATCATACAAGCCTTCAGACAGTAGACTTATATGAAACCAGTCCATGCCAAGAATGAAAACCTCATCGAAAATATCTACTATGCCTTTAAGAAATATATCTTTAAACTGACCAACCAAGCTTTAGAAAAACCAGTATACTCAGATCACCAAACCCTCTCAGACACATTTAAGAATAAAAAAAAAGAAAGAAAACAAAAAAAAAAACATGTATTTTCAGCCTTCAAAAAGCTGAGTCTCTTCACAACTCGAACATCGAATCTTCCAAGTACAAGACTTATTACTGAATGAAGAAGAAAAAAATGAAGAAAAACAAGTCAAATATTTTGTAAGGATCATCCCTTACGAGAGGCAAGAATGACACACCTCAAGACACTTCAGGGGGCGAAACATACACAAGGCAATACAGTGGAATACATAGAGTACACACTAACAAGGAAAAGTCATTAGTAAACAACAACAACAAATCGCAATCATGAATAATTACAATCTCAATTGGCTTAAATATTAAATACAACCTCTACAGAATGCATCGTTTTGAAGGCTCTTTCTCAGGACAGTTCTTAATTTAATATTTGTATCTGTACACTTCTTAATCTAATATGTATCTGCTACCTTAAGTGATAAACACCTTCAGTAGGCCCTTTCTAAATTTTGTTGCATTCTGCCTAACCTCTTACATAGAAAAGAAATAATAAATAAGGTTCAAAAGAATCTGGTGGTGGGTGTGACCTAAGACAAAAAATAGCAAGAAGAAGAGAGGTTAAACGTCTGAGTGATTAATACTGTGCCTTTTTCATTTATGTCAACAATTGACATAACTGAAAATAATATACTGAATCTTTCTAGAAAAAATATATATAGATTCCGTATTGTTTAGAGAAAGTTGCAGAAGAAGAAAAGACGTATCAGAGTGGTTAGTGATTAATGAAACGTGTGCCGAATAGCAATGAAAGGGTTAAGGCAGAAGGATGATACAATACTTCTCGAGGAGTCTTCATAATTCCACGAGTCATGGTTTATCAAAACACGTTATCACTTCCAGTGAAAGACACAGTTACAATATTTTTAGATACAGATAAATTTCAGCGCCTTCAAAACGTTCCACAACTCAAATCAAAACACTTACGTACCATGATGCATCTTCAGCAGTCTCCACGAGGCCACTCTCGCTCTGTGGGGAGATAAAAAAAAAATGTTTATTGAAGGCAAGCTTGTTGAATTTTTATTGGAGGAAAGTACAGAAGACTCCTCTATCGTCTTAACCTCTGACTCTGAAAATGGCGAAGAAGAGGCGGAGGAAAAGGAGGAGATGGAAGAGGAGGAGGAGATGGAAGAGGAGGAAGAGGAGGAGGGAAGGAAGAAAAAGAAAAGAAGGAATGCGTAGTAATACAAAGAAAAAACGAGTGACTGGAGGCCTTGCGACCTATGACAAGGTCACTCGTTCACTATACTACATATATAATAAGCTATATAGTAGGAAGCAAGGATAGATTAGATGAAGATGGAGGAAAGGAAGGAGGAGAAGAAGGAGGACAGAGACGATTGAATCGTATATTACAAAGAAACATGCAAACAGTTGATGAATGTGTATCTTTGAGAAAAACATGAAATAGTAGAAGAAGAAGAAGAAGAAGAAGAAGAAGAAGAAGAAGAAGAAGAAGAAGAAGAAGAAGAAGAAGAAGAAGAAGAAGAAGAAGAAGAAGAAGAAGAAGAAGAAGAAGAAGAAGAAGAAGAAGAAGAAGAAGAAGAAGAAGAAGAAGAAGAAGAAGAAGAAGAAGAAGAAAAAAAAGAACAGAAAAGAACAGAAAAAAAACGTTACCTTATAAAAAATACCATGTCAAAATCATGTAGAAAGCAGGTTTTGTGTATGAATTGGTTGTAAAAAGAAAATACCTGTTTTACTGCCATATAGAAAAGAAAACGACATTACAGAACAAAAAAAAAAATGCTTAAACGTGTGTGTGTGTGTGTGTGTGTGTGTATAGCTGGGTAGGTGTGCAGGTTCGTAATGCCAGGTAACACGGCGGTAATAGATACAGGTGTCCAATCAACTTGACCTGACACGAGGGAATTGCCTGTTCTCTTATTTGGAGACACGCCAGGCACAACAAGCAGCCGATCACATTGTAAAGAAGAACTAGCGAGGCATATATACGAGTTACGGGAGTTAGTCAAGCATTCTGATAGACAAGACAACGCCGTGGTAGTGAGATGTTTACAGTGTGGAGGCGGACAGGCGGGCGGAGGCTAAACTCACTAGTTTTTCTGCTGTTAGGGGCCGGCGACTCTCTGGGCCTATTTTTTACTTCCTTTTTTTTTGCCCTATGCCAGGACCTCTCTTACATAAAAAGAAATTGTAGATTATAGGTTTGTTAACGGTACCTTATAGTGTCTTGTGTGACGATGTTAAGAGATTGTTGGTGACAGGTGATTTAATCCTTGCACTGCGCCACGAAACAATTCAAAAGCACAAGAAGCAATGCGTGAAGTCTTTATGAGCATTTATAAGAAAGTTTATGACCAAATAATATTACAGTTTAGTATTTCTCAGTTCAAAGATTGAATATATCTCAAGAGCTTTTTGGTAATTAGAGAAAGGTAAGCGGCAGTCAAAGCGTTAAGGAAAGTTTAAAGGATCTTGTAAGTGGATATTCATTTTATTATTCTGTTTAATGATTGTAGCGTTGTACAGATAACTGAAAGCAGCTGTTCCTACTATTAATGTGTAAAGAGATTTATTGTGACTATTGAGAGAAGCTTTCAGGGTCTTATAAGCATTAATCTTAGTGTCTGTTAGCAATCATACCAATGTAGTGGCACCTGATTGTGGTCGACTTCTCAAACTTAGGTGGCATTTTTTTTTAACTAATTCTTACTATATTTTGCACCTTTGCCTTCGCTTGAGTTTTCATTTGCATTTATAGAATATGTGATTGTTTACCTGACCCTAGAGAGTGTATGAGGATGTCTCAATGTCTGTAAAAAATTGTCTTGATAAAACTATTTTTCTTGTGACGCTCATTTTTATCTTATCTTTAATGATCAGCAGTCACCAGTGAATACTACGAAACTGTCCTTATCTGTATAGAAGCGTATTTACTGTTTATTCTTTCTTTATTCAGTTTAATTCATGTATATTATTATTAATTTTTTATTCACATACTTCATCACCTGTGTAGTCATTTCAGAGCTCCCTTTTCATTTACGAGTTCGTATATTAAATGGTGACCGTACAAAGAAATTACCAGCATTACAAAATAATCATAAAAGGGCGTAATGTGCGTCACCTTCCGCTTTTCAGTATTCAGTGCAAAGAAACAACGCTTATCAGTAATACTCAAAGGCTATCTTCACTTGTTTTCCTAGCGGCACTTCGCTACCCCACCTGCCGCTGAAATATTATGAACGCCTAATGCTGTCCTGAGGTGACATGCATGATACTTTGGAGTTATAGGACTTATTATCATCATGCAGGTTTGTTATCATGAGTCCCTCCCATTAAAACATCTTGCTGTCTCATGGAAGCTGCTGCCATGAAAACATCTTCCAGTCTTGCGTAAGCTAATAGTTCAAAACAACGAAATGTGTTAGACAAACAAATGCATAACGCATATGTATACTGAACGGTTCCTTTAATATTTTATCTAAGATATTTGAGGTAATGCAAGGAGGCGAACCCACTGAGTATCCTAAATACATACATCCTTTAGATGTATCCAAAATCATAACTTAATAAGGTAGCAGGAATGTTTTTTTTGTTTTTTTCTTATTCTTCATAATTTCAGAAGTTTGAGGATCATTGTGTGCTGGTAGTGAGGCAAATGAGTGTGTAATGTTGTTGTAGCAGGACCAAAGATAGAATAACATCACTGCCCACTTTGTAATGTTTTCTTTAAATCACCTTAAACAAAAGCGACGTCTTATCTACATGACTTTTAACAAGCTTTTAGAGGTAGTCAGACTGAGGTCTGCAGAGGAGTTCACATTCTACTGACAGACTGCTAATGATTCTGCACTGTGAACATCTCAATGGCTTATGGAAATAATCTTAATCTAATCCAGAATTGTGTAATAATATCAACCATTGTTATTTTCCAGGATGATCGTTCCACCTCATAGCAAGTTACACCCTCCTCACTGAACACATTCCTTAATCCTTCATACTGCACCCAAGACTCACGATACCACTTTAGCTAATAACAAAACGCTGACATTACTGATTACATGACAGGCATGCGACCTTGTACCTTAACAAAGAGAGGTCACGGTTACCTTTACCTGGATATATATATAAGCGGCAAGAGTGCTTCCATGTTAGAAAACTACCAAGAAGTATAGCACTATCCCTACACAGTGTAAGATTTGTTTCAGGAAGACTAAGTTGTTCATACATACTTCAAAATTCTGAAAGATATTAATTACTAGGCGAAATTTTTCGATTGTGCGAGTGTGCAACAGAATGATGGCACTGGTTGACTGATTGGTAAATAACAGGTTTAGGGTGTGGTTCTCTAATGCTCAGGTGTAACGTAGATATAGATGATGAGAATTAGAGCACCATGTAGTTACCTATAGAAGAAACTAGCCAATAATGAAGACTGTAGTATAGACATAGCATGGTTGGCAAAGAGTTGAGTTAGGCGGGATGTGGTTCTGAAATGCTCAAGTCTGACAGATTTGTGAAAAGCGAATTAGGGAGCTTTCTAATTAACCATCCAAGAACCGAGTTGACAATGAAAATAATTATAGGAAGTGTGTAGTTTAAAAATTTACTGAGTATGCTCAATGACAGGACTGTGACATAAGGTTTGACAAGTAGAGCGAATGAAAAGCCTTATAACAAAAAATATCATTATCTTGTCACTGAAGCAAGTAGTTCGATAAGTCTTAGAGATAGTAAAAGGTACGCTGTCTGCAAGAAGGGTGTGTATGGATTACAGTCTCCAGATACTTCATTCTTAACCTTTCGCCATCCGAATTCAATACAGGCTCTAGTAAAGGTCATTAAGGTCTTCAAGGATAGTATAGGGTCTCTAATGATAATCTAACATACACTTTTCATTATCCTTGGGAAGAACAACCATGACAACTCGACTAATTATCTCTGTGGTCACAAAATATTTTTTTATGAGATCACAAACAGTTGTAAATTATTGGGTGCAGTCTGATTTAACTACCTACTTAATCTACTATGGTTGCTCAAGGCGGGGCGAAGAGGCTTTGCTAAAAATGCAGGTATTGACCCTGGGCCGAGCCGCACCACCGCCTCATTCATTCCACAATCACCGCCGCACTGCCGACTCGCATCAAACTCCTTTCCGGTGAAAAATAGTACACCTGATTTGGCTGGTCACATTTCACAAAAAAAGTAAACAGATACATAAATAGTACTAGCACCGCCTTGACAAATATAGGTAGAAAAGTGACAGGAAATACTTACTTTGTCATAATATGGCTTTCCTTCCTTTTCTTTCACTTCACAATGAGTTACTACATACAAACACACACACACACATAAGACACCTCAACCGGAACTAAGCCTGAGGCTAGAGGAGAACCAATGTCTTGGCAAGGACTCACTTACTCGAATCCTGGGTCATATGAATGATTCACTAATAATTCATCGTTCACTGATACTTTATTGACTGGGGTAGGTTATATTGATTCTACACGACTCAGTTCCCTTCCTAAAAGAAGTGGCATGGCAGATAGGGAAGAAGAAGGCATACACGAAGCTGAAAAAGAATACAAGTTCCAAGGTTGACTCGAAGACGCTCGAACACTGAGACATGAGACTCTACACCCGTTACCGTGTCGTGATTACTGAAAGATGGGGAATGAAAGGAAGCATTCTTCTATTCTTATTTTATTCTGGGGCAAATATACTCAGTAATAAACATACACAATCTTACATTACATTGATAATATCCTTGCAGCGATTAATAGAGTAGCGAGATATACTACTGAGTCCCTACAAGTTGTATCTCTGGCAGACCATGCAAAGGGCATGATGGTGACAGGCTGATGCAAGGCTACCAGGTCTACGTACAAAGATAAAGCATTATTACATCATATCAGGATTTGTCTAACTTGTTCGTATCCTTAGAACGACCTTGTAGTTCACATGTAAACTGGTGTTATTTATACATTCATCCTATGATTACAAAATGAGAGTAAAGAATAGAGAACAAAATCTTCAGCTATGAGTATCTATAAAATACTTTTATTTGTAAGTTAACTTTTACTTAGCTTTCAATCGAAGTTTAGTTTAGGTGCTTTAGCATTGAAAAAATTATATATCATCATGCATAGACACGGTATAAAAGGAACATGAACCCCGCTTTGTACTTGCTTGGCTGGTGACTGTCTTCCTTGCAAGCCTGGGTCTCTGCAGAAATTCTTCCACTCTGCTACCTACAGAGTCCAAGAAAACAGTGCATTAAAAAAAATGTGGAAAAATAACATTCATTCCAACTAAGCTACAAGTCTCATGATGAGAAAACGCTACTTTTCGCATAGTATATAGAGCAATTATGTGTAACTTAAATGGCAAAAGCTACAGAGGTACATAATTTGAACACATTACATTGCTATAAATTACGAAAAAATTACACATGGCTTCCGAAACATGTAATTCCAAGAAAAAAAAAAGAAGCATTCATGTCTTTTTTGATAGTAAGGAGGAAAGTTTGGCAAAGTATAACTAGGGAAAAGAAAGAACAAGACTGTAATAGTGCGTCAAGGTTCATGAGACAACAAATAATGCGTACAATTGTAATAAGTTTACATGTGTGTGTGTGTGTGTGTGTGTGTGTGTGTGTGTGTGTGTGTGTGTGTGTGTGTGTGTGTGTGTGTACAGATTTCAATGAGGTGTATTCAGGAAAGGGTGTGGATGACCTGCTAGTGAGGGGCGTTGAAGGGGAGAAAGACGTGCAAATGAGATGAAGATGAGGGCAGGAAGGGGAAGTGTGTGTGTGTGTGTGTGTGTGTGTGTGTGTGTGTGTGTGTGTGTGTGTGTGTGTGTGTGTGTGTGTTTACTCCATGAAATAGGTGTGGGGACCGTCTGGTATTAATTGCTCAGAAACACCCTAGTTCAAGGCCATCGTGGACACCGCAACCCCTTGCATGACGTTGCTCGAGGTGAGGGAGAAGCGAGATTCGTCCTGCTCAACAAAGTAAAGTGTGGCTGCTGTTCTTACTTTGTTCTCCGGGTGTTGAGGTGTCTACGCTCTGATGGTCTCTTAGTATGAGAGATCAGAAACTTCCTTGTTGATATCCTGGCGGGTATTTGTGTGTGCATCCTGGCTTGGTGGGGGATTAATAATAGCAAGACAATGTGACCTTCTCCTCCTCCTGTTTTGTGTGGAGTCAGGTCACTGAAATATTCAACTGTTTTGCCAGAAGCTCAAATATTTTCATATTCTAATAGAGCAAGAGGGTTGGTGAGTGAGGTCACGAAGATAACACTTTCACCAAACTCCTCAGGTCGTATCATCTATCCACAATGCTAAAAGGTCCCACTGGAGGTTTCACCTTTACATACTCTGACAAATTGACTTCTTGTCTATACGAACTACCATAACCTGAATGTCTTCCATCCAAAATAAAGTCAAGTGAGGTCTTAGTTACCCTAAGATCATCAAGCCACACATCTTACAGTACACAACAATGCCATAAAAATTTACGTCAAGATATGCTGGCAAACGCCCTCCCCCATGCAGTTCCTCCATATCAGCGCCATAAAGTGACCGCCTACCCTCCGAAATTAAAATCAACTGACAGGCCACAAAAGTTGGAGGCTGAACAAGGAAAATGAATTGACTTTCGACACTGTAAAAGCCCCTTCAAGGAAAAAAACAATCCGTGTGAATAATGAACGGCCTGCATTGGAGCCTCGTTCTTTTTGGGCACGTGATGAAAAAGGAAAAGCGCATTTCTTTTGCAACTATCATAGAAACTATCCGAAAATTTCTTGCCTTGATCGGCAGAAGAAAGAATTTCAATTTCGGAGACAGTCACGGTGATTTTTTTTTTTTTAATGGCATAGTGTGAAGAATACAAGTTATTTGGAGAAAGCCAAGGATGAAAATGCGAGGAAAAATTTAGATGTTAAGAGAGAGAGAGAGAGAGAGAGAGAGAGAGAGAGAGAGAGAGAGAGAGAGAGAGAGAGAGAGAGAGAGAGAGAGAGAGAGAGAGAGAGAGAGAGAGAGAGAGAGAGAGAGAGAGAGAGAGAGAGAGAGAGAGAGAGAGAGAGAGAGAGAGAGAGAGAGAGAGAGAGAGAGAGAGAGAGAGAGAGAGAGAGAGAGAGAGAGAGAGAGAGGAGAGAAAGAGAGTAGGTAGGAAGGGAGACAAAAATTCAATTACTGAGGAAAACAAAACCAACCAGGAATGCATCAAGAACAGAAAGTAAGAATAAACACACAAAGGCGAAGAAAAAAAAACCCTAATCAGTCACAGGTACACAGACAATCAATTACCTGCACCAACAGCAACACCCACACCTGAGACACACCATCGCGCACCCACACCAACACAGGACACGCCACCGGCTCGACTTTTTTTTTATCTGTATATCTCGACACTTTTAGACCAAAACATACTGCTGACAGATTACTGTTAAAAGAGAGAAAAAAAAGGTTAGTCTTCAGTAAGTCTGTTACATGGGACGCAACCAAACGGATTTTTCAGAGATCGTGATTTCAAATGCAGATGCATAATAGATCTACAGTTCAGTCACTCAGTGCATATGAAAAGTCAGCACGAGGGAAAAGGACAGGGAAGCAGATAGGAGAGTTTGGGAGGCTCAGGTGAGGACACGTGATGACGGCGAACACCAACAATCGGCAGGAGGGGCTGACGGAGGCGAGGCAGGAGGAGGAAAATGTTTTGTTTGACTTCACTAGGAGGGGAAACACGGAACAGAACTATTTTATCATCTACGTGTTTAATATGAATGTACATTATTCTCTTCGGCAGTAACTGTGGAAGCTGGAGAGGCTGACGAAGGAGGCGCAGCAGGAGAATTATGCATTGTTTGACTTCAATGTGCTGAAAACTGGACCAGAACCATTTCGTCATCTCAGTTTTGAAATGTGTATGTTTATATTTCCCCTTCAGCAATATTCATGGTAGCTGAAAGGACTGATGAAGGCGCTGTATGAGCAGAGAAGAGTATTGTTTGACTCTGATGGGTAGGAAGCAATAAAAAAATCAAAATTCATTTCACACGCGTGTTTAGCATGACTGTTTACCTCTTGAGCAACAATGATGGTGATTGGAGAGAGTATCGAAGGGGGTGAGGGAGAAGGAAAATGCATTAAATGATCGGGAAACAACAATAAAAGAAGAAAATAAGTATGCTTTCAAACACATGATTAGAATAAATGTAGATGAGCAGGATTGATGAGAATGGTTGAAGAAGAGTGTGCAGTTATCTGTAAGGTCAGGTTGACTTAATATATGGAGGAATTGGATTTTTGAGGTGTTGAACAATGCTGTGGTAGTTATGAAGAAATAAGAAATTTTAGGGAGGAGCAACCATGGAGGCTAGAGGGGGTGAAGAAGAGTGTGTGGGAGGAGGAATATGCACCGTGAGGCACCAATGGACGGGAAACAACAAGAAAAAAGAAGCATTTTGCCACGCACGTGTTTAATATTAATGCTTATTACTCCCTTCATGGTGCTCATCCATCTCATCCATCTATATTGAAACATGAGATTGAGAGCCGCGAGACATATGACGGCTATGAACGTCGCGCATCAAACCACGATCTATGTACAAAAGACAGCTATCGACCGGCTCATGAAACGTTCAACTAATGGTTCAGATGAACACTGAATACTGCATGGATGATGCGAGCGGGCATGACAGGCGCGGCATGGCGGACGAGCAGGAGGAGGAGGAGAAGCGAAGAGGAGCAAGAGGAAGAGATGAAATAAGGATGGTCCAGAGGAGAGAAGAGGAGGAATAGGAACGGGTGAAATTAATATCATTTGGAGGGGAGAGGAAATACATGGGGCGGAGGAAGCTGAACAGGAGAGGAGGAACAGGAAGAAGTGAAGTAAGGATGAACTGTTGAAGAAAGAAATAACAGGCAGAAGGCATAGTAAAGCTGATATGACTAGAAGTGGAGGCTATGAGAGAGTACAAGAAAAGTAGGATGAGGATAGTTTTGTGAGAAAAATGAGACCAAGAAGCGGTAAGAGATATAGAGGTGAGGCTCGCTTGCTAAGAAGAAACTGGGAGGGAGTAGGATAATGGTACTCTGCCAAGGAAAAGAGACCAGGATATGAGGTGAGACTGGACAAGAGGCGAGGTAAAACAGGTCCAGCAAGACGAGATCAGATGGGGCATGACTGGTCTTGTGCTGTTGCCGGATATTAGAAGGCACGAACACTGAACTCTTGGCCAACCGGTTCTAAAGTTGGGAATTTGAACCCTCCACTCTGGTGCTTGATTGACACCCATAAATCCAGGGTCATGTTTTGGTGAACTTGACTGGTGCATTATCAAATTATTAGTAAGGATGCGTTCTCCTCATGGCTAATGGGGTCGAACATAGAGGAACTTGAATAATAGAATACTTTTCTGTGTGTACGTCCATTGAATCCCTAACACCAGGGTATCTCAGCCCTATGTGTGGAGAACAACAATGTTTATCTTTTGGTTTTGAGGACATAAGTAGAAAAGCTCTCTCTCTCTCTCTCTCTCTCTCTCTCTCTCTCTCTCTCTCTCTCTCTCTCTCTCTCTCTCTCTCTCTCTCTCTGTGTGTGTGTGTGTGTGTGTGTGTGTGTTTGACAAAGAAGATTAAGGTCGGGATAAGAATAAAAGAGGCACGGTGAAAATGGAGTAAATCCAAGCTTTGTGTGTCTTTCTTTTTTACCCTAAGGATTTTTATTACTTTTGTTAAGTGCTTGCTGGAGAAAATGAAAGATGAACATGAGCGAAGGACTGCATAACTCTCTCTCTCTCTCTCTCTCTCTCTCTCTCTCTCTCTCTGTCTGATATTCAAGTAGGCAATTTCTCCCTAATGCCACACAGCCTGCCGGCCTGCCCTACACAGCAAGGAAGTCTGCGAGCAATAAAATGGTCGCTGGTCCAACACTCGCATCCACTAACAGAGGCAAGTGACATTCAAAACTGGTATTAATTAAAAAATGGTAATTTGTTCGCAATTTCAACTAATTACCGAACTTTGCTTACGAGCCAAATAAACTGGACTCTACGGTCGCCATTTTAATATCAACCCACCGTCGGCCATTTTATATGCTTTCAGACCGGCGGGTAATTAGGGAAGCAATTTATTCATATGCTAATAGCTTAGGTCGCCGGGCACTGGCAGCGAGGCATCTGACCGAAGGTAGAGGCACGGCACTGGCTTGGTCTGGCTACATGCATCCTCCTCTGCCACTGTGCCCGTGTCAGGAGGGTCGGGCACTGGGCACTGGTCTATTGGCACACCTTGGCACATGGGCATTAGGAATAGATGGTCAATACTGGTTCTTTTATGCATTAGAGAGGCATGGATCTCTCTCTCTCTCTCTCTCTCTCTCTCTCTCTCTCTCTCTCTCTCTCTATCTATCTATCTCACACACACACACACACACACACACACACACACACACACACACACACACACACACGAAATGAGGATACAGAGTGACAACACAGCTCTGTATACATCATGCCTTCATTAGTGACTGGTTGTCTACACGGAAAAAAAAGAGGAAAAAACGAAAGCACTGCCATCAACGCAAAACATTAAATAAAGATTTTTCATCAACCTGTAGGTCCGGTGTGGGTGTGTGTGTGTGTGTGTGTGTGTGTGTGTGTGTGTGTGTGTGTGTGTGTGTACGCGAACATGAGCCTAAACCTTCGCCTAAATCACTGTTCTTTGTCTCACCATCCTCACCAAGCTTTATACTCACCATTACAGCGCCTCCGTCCATCCCTCACCATCACTCTCTCTGCAACCACATCCACAAAAATATAACACTGCTTCCTCTGGAATATTTTAAGTTGGGAACTTTGCTCGTCCTGATTCAGTCATACCTTCAATAGCTTAATGTCTCGGTAAGTAGAAATGTGAGCTTTCCATAATGTGCTTCTGGCAATTCCAATCTTCTTAATGCTCAGGAAAGTGGATGAGATTATGATTATCACTCAACATGAAACTCTTCATTTATTTACTAAACTTCTTCCATAACGATTTTTATTTCTTAACTCTTTAATTGGTAATAACATGGTAATTGTTATCTTTCTTATCTTAAGTCATCCCACACATCAATACTTCGTATAGATGCAAAACTATAGGTATAAAAACATCTGAATAAAAATCCTATTAATTAGTGCATCTAAAATCTTCCTTTATAACAGTAGCTACATCAATAAGAAACCAATAAAAATGGCAGCAACCAGTACCTTCTTTAATTCCAAACCTTTTGACATCTTCTGATGTTATCTTCAGTGGTCTAGAAGCGAAATATGAAATATACATTTCACAACTAAAGCCATCACTCAAAGATACATTGTGAGCTCATCCACTACATATGGTATAACTTTTACTTCTCAATCTTATTTTTAGTCATTTTTTATCTTTGTGCTCTCATATTTATACGTTTTAAATTTCACTTTCAGACCAATGAAGATGACATTAAAAGATGCCGAACCGTTTGGAATAAAAGATGGTGTTCGTTACTGCCTTTATTAATGGTTTCCTACTAAAACTAAAATTTTCTAGAAATCAACCCGTATCGCATAACTACAGCAAAACTAAGATTCCTAACTGGTTGATCTCTAATAGCAACCTGGCAAGAACAACCTCGTTGGATAATCAATTTTGGTTCATCTTAGACAATATTACTTAGCAAATTCATAAATTAAGTGGTAAAATATATTAACTCTTCTTTTTCCGGTCAGTTATAGTTTTGCAATTATACTCTCAACTTAGAATACAGAAACTTAAGATTAAGAGAACGCCATAGGTTAGGTTAGGTTTTCTTTGATCCAGTGAAAAATCCAGTCTTAATTCGATAAGTTTTCTGAATGTACTCTTTGGCGATTGATGAGTTTTGTGGGAATTTATTAATATAAAGAGTCACCACTTAGCCCAACTGGATGTCAGAATTACTTCCCGTCTCGTCATAGGAGTTCCTGAATCACAATGAACAAGTCCTAAGGCGAAAGAAGAAGTGAGTTCTGGTCCCTGGGCAAGTCAGGGAAATTAATCTGTGTGTGTGTGTGTGTGTGTGTGTGTGTGTGTGTGTGTGTGTGTGTGTGTGTGTGTGTGTGTGTGTGTGTGTGTGTGTGTGTGTGTGTGTGTGTGTGTGTGTGTGTGTAAACAACGTAAACGCTTGTATCTGCACGTAAAAAGATGTATGCGAGAGTGTAGCGTTGTACGTTGAGCAAAATTTTGTAAACCTTTTTTTTTATGTGTTCACTTTGTTGACATGGACCATACAGGTGTGTGTGCGTGTGTGTGTGTGTGTGTGTGTGTGTGTGTGTGTGTGTGTGTGTGTGTGTGTGTAAGCTTACCCCACACTGCATAAACTAGTATATATGAAAACTTCTCATCGTTCCGTTGACAAGCAAAAGTAAAAACGACACAAAACTTCTTATATTATCTTTTTTCTTATCTGTCTTGTCTTAGGTTATAACTCACAAGCTCTTACTTGCATTCTTCCTATGGGTTTTACACTTTGATATCTAAGCTGTAATCTTTTTATCTCTATTCTTTATGGGCTGGTTCCTCAGTGGACCTTCTTTATACTTATATAGACCTTAATCAAAGCTCCCTTACATTAAAATATGACCCTAGATGACCTTATTGTGATGTCATAACTTAATCAATATCCAATACCTTTCTCAAGCAACTATAAACCTTGGATGTCTAAAAAAAAAAAAAAAAAAAAAGTGATGCCTCGCGATCCAAGCAGTCATATCCTGTTTATTCCACCTGGACACTAACCTTATATACTAACTCAATAACACCTGCTTTGTTCACCTGGTTT
Source organism: Portunus trituberculatus (assembly GCF_017591435.1). Lineage (NCBI taxonomy): Eukaryota > Metazoa > Arthropoda > Malacostraca > Decapoda > Portunidae > Portunus > Portunus trituberculatus. The sequence continues at coordinate 14,301,671 of NC_059293.1, forward strand.
GTATTAAGTGCGTGAAGGTAATCTGTGTGCGCCTGTGACACCTGGTTACCTTCCCCCCCCCCTTCCCACCAGGCAAGGCACGCTCACCTTGGCTGGTCAGATCCGCTCACCTGCACGTGTTTGTCCTTCACACCTGTCTGCACCGCGCTGGGATTTCTGAAGCAAGAGAATCGTACCCTGAGTGAACACGAACGTACGTAGATAGAAACGTGTTCGGCAGATAAAATACTGATGTCCGTGTGCGTGTTAAGCAAGAAAAAAAAAAAGAAAAAAATAGAGCAAACACCTTCATATACTACATACGTGTATTAATTATGGAGTGTCGCCAAAAATGCTTCAAACCATAATTTCGCAGTGCCAATTTTTCGATGCGTGTTTAAGCTGATGTTATCTGGAAAAGCCTGAAGGTGGAGCTTAGAACTTACCCTTCCCCCAACCCCGAAACTGTACCATCCGCACTTGTACTATCTGCCCTCCTGAAGGCGGCCTCACACGCATCACACACATTGCCCGGCACCCTCACCTGTTCCCTTTCCCAGTCGGCCATTTTGTAGCTGCCCACGCTGGCTGCTAATTAGGAACATCGCCTGAAAATTAAATCGCCATCTGCTTTTCCCGCAGCGGCCAGCTCTACCTAGCCTCTCTACCCCCTCCCAGCCACCCAGCCGCCTTCCCGCCCAGCCGCCAGCCAAGCCTCCCGCTGCTACTGATCAAAAGTACCTGGAGCCCACGCACTTTGTCGCGCACCTGAGTAATTGGTGGAAAGGTTGCATGAGTGAGAGAGGAAGCCATCGTGCCCTGACCCTCGCTGCCAAAGAAGGGGCTGAGTGTGTGTTTGTGTGTGCGTTTGTCCAGTCTCTCTCTCTCTCTCTCTCTCTCTCTCTCTCTCTCTCTCTCTCTCTCTCTCTCCTTCCACACTCACTGATTTAACCGGAAAATAACTTTTTTGCCATGTTTCAGGCTGACTTCCTTATCAAATTTCCTTCAAAATCCACCAAACTTCAACAACGTCAATTTATATTTATTTATTTATGTATTTATTTATTCAGTATTCGAGTATGACTTCCTAATCAAGTTTTCTTCAAATGCATCGAAGTTAAACACCGGTTATCATTATTATTAATATTATTATTATTATTATTATTATTATTATTATTATTATTATTATTATTATTTTATTATTGTTGTTGTTGTTGTTGTTGTTATTATTATTATTATTATTATTATTATTATTATTATTATTATTATTATTATTATTGTTATTATTGTTTCGCTAGTCGGAAATATACTCAACTCCTTACACCTGTGTTTCTTTCCACCTTCTCCTCCATTGTTATTATCATTATCATTATTATTATTACATCTATTTTTTATCATTATGCAATTTTGATATTGAATTACTCTAGACTCCCTTATTTGCATCAGTCCTCTACATCTTCCTCTCTCAAAACCATTTATAAATTATTTCTCCATATAATTCCTATACCCAATATTTGCCTTCATGATCTTACTGATATTTTCTCCCTCCCTTTCTAGATGTCGAGACCCACCGTCACTTCAGTAATAACATGCCTATCCTGTGGCATCCTGGATTTTCCTCTAGCCCTCTCAGCAAATCTTAAGAAAAAAAAACCTTCAAACCAATTGCTAATAAATTATACTTTTAAAAGGATGGAAAGTGTAGATGTACTGAAGATTTACTAGGTGTGAGAGAGAGAGAGAGAGAGAGAGAGAGAGAGAGAGAGAGAGAGAGAGAGAGAGAGAGAGAGAGAGAGAGAGAGAGAGTAAAAAGACACACAACAGGCAGCACTCTCTTGGTGAACATCAAGCTGAACAAAACCCAAAGAGCTGCACAATCAACAAACACGGTCCACTGGTTGCTGTTTAAATAAAAACGTGGAAATTTAATTTGCTATTTTTTTTCTGTCTCTGTTTCGATACTAATGCATTGTTCTTGGTTTGAAACAGGTGACAAGTGATATATTTGTTTTTCTTGCTTTTTTTCCCTTTTTTATTCCACAGTGCTCTTGGTTTTTGCAGCGAACCATCCAATTAGTCTTGATTGTTTATCTCGCGGCGTACAATTCGTCCCTGGTTTTCAGTGAGCGTCCTTCCAAACTCCTGCTTGCGGCTTTCACCCTTTGTGCAGCGTCTTTCATGGTTTGCTTGGGCCTCTTCTTCTCCTCTTCCTCTTTTTGGCCATGCTCTTTCTCCTCCTTTTTATATTTCTTTTTCATTTTTGTTTTTCTTCGTCTCTTAGCCCCTCCTCCCACTCCTACTCCTCCTCTTCCTCGTCGTCGTCCTCCTCTCTTCTTCTTCTTCTTCTTCTTCTAAAATGTTTCACTAGTTCTTTTCCTTCTCCTCTTCTTCTTTTTGTTCATGTTTTTTTTCCATTTTTGTATATTTTTTCTTTGATTTTTTTTTCGTTTTTTTTTTATCCTACTACTCGTTCTTCTTCTGCTGTTTCCTCCTCCTCCTCCTCCTCCTCCTCCTCCTCCTCCTCCTCCTCCTCCTCCTCCTCCTCCTCCTCCTTTTCCTCCTCTTCCTCCTCTTAAAAGAGTCGTTCATTCTCATTATTGCTCGTCAAAAGTATCTGTCTTCTATCTCTTCTCTATTTAGACATATGTCACTCATGCGCCCACACACACACACACACACACACACACACACACACACACACATCAGGGCCACAACATGGGATGGTCAACAACTCCAACACAACACCAACACAACACCACCATCAGTTTAGTATCACTTCCTGAAAATCATCACATGTGTACCTACTTTTCTGTCTTTTTTGCCCAGAAATCTGTGTAACATAGAGTGTATTTCCAGCAGGCTTATTCCTACATTAATTGAGTCTTATATATTTTTTTTTCACATGGACTGAACACGATTTGGTATCTGATGATCAAGCGACGGTGTGCGTTAATAAGATTCGGTGTTTTGATTCGTACGAGTTGCTGTAAAAATTTCCCCCGGTAACGGATGGTAATGTTTTGAGTGACGCACTACGCTCGTCAGGGTTAAAGCTGTCCCTTACAAGGTTCCGTGTGTGTCTGTCTAAGTCTGTAATGCACACTGAGAAGGCGTTACCGTGTGTCATGGAGAGAGAGAGAGAGAGTATATTATTTCTTTCTGTATTTTGTATATAATTATGTATTAAAAATCTTACAGTGAATATACTGTAATTAAGAATAAACGCATACACGCATATGTACTTTTTGCTGAGGTTTAATTTCTCTCTCTCTCTCTCTCTCTCTCTCTCTCTCTCTCTCTCTCTCTCTCTCAAACACGGTAACGCCTCCTCCTATTCAACTTACATTACAAAATAATATAACATTTACCTTCCACACTGATGTTCTATCTAAAAGAAGAAAGAGAAAAACATGAGTTCCACAATTCTACCCACATATATTATAACAATCAGGAAAGAGAGAGAGAGAGAGAGAGAGAGAGAGAGAGAGAGAGAGAGAGAGAGAGAGAGAGAGAGAGAGAGAGAGAGAGAGAGAGAGAGAGAGAGAGAGAGAGAGAGAGAGAGAAAGCAATTCATCAGTCATACAGACAAGTAAATCATGACTGAATATAATACACTGTAGAGGAAAAATATCCATTACATAGTAGCATGGTACAGGCAAAGCTAAGAAAACTATTGATCATTAATATAGATAAGAAAGTTATGGCAAAATATGACATAGTAGAAATAAGAAAACTGAATATTTTACAATACAGTATTCTTAATTGAACATCTTACAGTACAGAACAAGCATACCAGTTACTTTTACAACTGATACATGCTCCTAAGAGGCGGAGAAAAACTGTACTCAGCAGCGTGGTTCCGTCGTCTTAACAGGCAGCTTGGCAGTGGAGTTTGCTGAGGATCGAACGAAGATCAACATCATTACAGAAGAGTCAATTTACACCTTCCGCCAACAGGTCCTCTCCCCACGTGCCTCGCCCTGACGGAGGGGTGTGGGACCCACAGGCAGTGTTCTGAGGCGCGTCTCTCCCTCATAATGAGTGTTTACCCTCGACCGCCGACTGAGGGGCGTCTCCTGCACCACATGACCCTCGCTGCGAAGGGTGACCACCAACAAACAATTATTTATCTCAATATGTCTCGAGTTAATGCCTTTATCCCCTTCTGTCGTCAAATAGCTCACTTATATGTTGTTCTGTGGCAAAGAATACAACAAATCACGCAGGAAGTGTTTATTTTTTGGTAATCTTACAATACACAGTATGTAGCACAAGTTATGTGAGACGGAATTGATATGGACGAAGGGGATGAAGAGAAGGAAAAGGATATCAGTGTTGTATTTACTGTATAAATATATGTTCATTTTATAAGAGTTTTCAATATGTCTCTAAGACAAATATAAAATGTTTCTGCCTTATAAGAATATTTAATTACACACAAACACACACACACACACACACACACACACACACACACACACACACACACACACACACACACACACACACACACATACAAACATACTTTCGCGGTGGTTACAACACAAAATAATATTAATACAAAACAGTTTCTTTATCTTCATCAGTAGATCGAACAAAATCAGACAAAAATATGAATAGACTTGACTTACCATTGACCTTAGAATATGTCAACGAACTCCGAGCCACACTGACATATGGGAAGACAAGCCTGACATTGGTGCAGCAGTGGCGAAAGATACAAGAATCCAGCACCCTTACAATACTCCTACACCTTTACACTTGACAAAGGATTCAACGCTATTCTTACAAACTTAAAAGATATGAAGGTCTACTATCTAGTATGTACAGCCGCACACTGTCCACCACGGCCTCACAGGTCACGAAGAATCTAATGGGGTCAAAAGTAAACATTTAAGTGAGGTACTATATCATAGATTCAAGATATTTATCCCTTTCTTCTGGCTAACTCTCTAGGACCTGGATGGGGACTGGCATATAAGTGAATCTGTTTTTCTTGCTCTTTCAGTTGCCCTTGGTCAGCTTTCCTCCTCTTACATCAAAAGGCTAAGAGGTTAGTATTCTTAAACACTAATGGGATCTATTTCCAGTGTTTCTATAGTCTAAAGTAGAAGTTATCGATGTTTTTAAGTGTTTTCCTTGTAGTGATAATTTAACAAATATTCTGCATCATTGGAAGTAAACACCAAAGGGAACTCGAAGGATTGGCTCAGTGGCCTTTGAAAATAGTGGTTATGAGAGACCAGGCTGTTTAATTCCTTCAGTACTATGACGCGTTTCCATATTCATTCTACTTACTATTTGTTGATTTTGTAAACCCTCAGAAACTTGTAAGGGAGAGATTTAAATAGTGAAGACCTTTGCCACTAATCTTCTGACCTCCATAGATGATAATGTCAATAAAATGGTCTAATCGTACACAAATCTCAAAGTGAAAATGTGTCCCAGTATTGAATCGGTTAAGAAGACGATGCCTCGGGATCAGGTAATCGGTGGGTAGCCAGTAGGATATACAAGATGGAGGATGAGGTGACATGAAGCTAATGAGGAATAATAACTGATTATTTACAAAGTGTTACATTCTCTTGATAATATTACGACAAAGAATTTTCGAGTTTCTTATTTTATCATTATCCTTCTTAACGTGTGAATATATTTCTTATTAAACAATTAACTATCTGAGTCTCTGGAATGAAGCTAATGAAAAAAAAAATAACAATCTACTACTATTTAAATGTTAATGTTTCTTCTTTAATGAGGTCACGTCAGGGAAATGTATAAGGACATATTTTCTATCATCATTTTCATTAATGTACTAGAATATTCATTATCCAGCAATAAATAACATGTACCAACAAAGTATACTTTCATCAGTATTGACATCATAGTCTTACACATCCTGACTATAATCATAAATGTCCCACAACAATAAGGATACTCAATGACATGACACTTTCATGCTGAGCCACCGAAACACTGCAGCTCATTACTGGAGGTGCACATTGAATACACCAACACTTAGAGTAACTCCCGCACAACAGAACATCTAATGTTACACAAATCAATAAAACAATTATTTATTTGAACAATTACATAATATATTATTCATCACTTATACAAACTAAAAATAACTGTCTTACTTAATATAAATTATATATATATATATATATATATATATATATATATATATATATATATATATATATATATATATATATATATATATATATATATATATATATATATATATATATATATATATATATATATATATATATATATATATATATATATGTATGTATATATATCAATTAGCTATTCTTCATGACCTGAGAGAAAAAAAAATACGAAACCACTTTATCTTATCTAAACTCTGTACCTAAGTGAATAAGAAATAATTCCACAATGCTCCCTGTTCGTCTGTAGAAAGTAACAACAGCAACACCAACAAGAGAGCAGCGGAGCGTCCCAGACAAGGTCCCGTCTTGGTTTCCTCTCATCACTCACCTCACCCTCGCCGGTCCCTTCCCTCGCTCCCCACACTTCTCACTTCCTACTTTGCATTAGCGCTCCCCTCTCTCGTCTGCGGCGTGAAATCTGCACTCTTTCTAATTATCGTTTATCCTCATCTCGTCTCGTCCCTTCCTGCATTCACCTGCTCCTCGCCCTCCTGGCTGGGATCGAGGATCACGTGGCTCCCTCAGCGCTACTTGGGATTCAATGAGGTCGGATCTGTGCAGCGTCGATCATAAAGGGAAGACAAGCACGTGGAAATGTTGTTACTGATGGACGCAAGTTAACTAGGGCAAGGAAGGCACGTGGGAAACAGCAGACCCGGGAGCAAATGTAACCTTCCTTCCATGCAAAGATCCTCAGGCACTTTGCATGGTCTGGTGGTCCTGGAAACGTTGACCTGCTGCTAGTAAGCTTAAGATTATGGAAAATATTTACAAATATTTAAAAAAAATTTCGACAATGCTTAACAGTCTCTAGAACAGTGGTTCCCAACCTTTTTGGTCCCGTTCCCCCTTTTCCAGTCACTTTTTCACTTGTGGACCCCCTACAACGAAATAGATCAAGCCTGTCATCTCGCGGGCTACTCATGACCATCCTAAGGGCCAAATTTGTCACGTGGGCCGTGAATTTGACACCCTGACCCCGTTAGCTAATATAGAGCAATTCTAGCATTTAAGCATTCAGTTTTAAGGATTGTGTACAGTAGTATGAATTTTATTCTGAGCTGCATGTCTCCTAATTCCAGTATAATAAATCAAAAGCTTCTATGGACTTGAAATTCTTCCATGGCTGGGAACCACTGCTCTAGAAGATTCAGGTATTATCAAGGATATTTTCAGGATTTATAGTAATGGTACAACAAAGCTTCTACGTGCTCATAAGAAGAAAACGCGCACGAGAATACGATTAATAACCACAAGAGCCTATGACAGGATGAGCAGGGAGATGATGCTGACAAAAGGATATCTAAGAGTGCAGACCACAAACCAACACTGATAAAAAGACATTGGACAGTCAATTATAGAAAGAAATATAACTAGAAAGCAAACACATGTTGGTAATAAAAAATCATTTCAGAGGGAAATGAAAAAAAAAGAAAAAGAAAGATACTCAAAATCAGGAAAAAATATGAGAAAATATATAATCAAAACTAGAAAACGACATGAAAAAAAAAAGAACTTTGAGACTTTCAAATTCAGAATGTTACAAAAGAAAAAAAAAAATAAGATAACAAAAGTAATTACTGAACTTCACTTAAGAGTGGCGGCTCACTTGGTGCAAAAGGTCACCTAAGCAACTCGAGTTACAAGGGAGAACTGAACACGAGGCAGGCAAAGGGACACCAGACACTGATCATGCCTAAACACGTCTGAGCACAAAGCTATAATGATTACTGTGACGATCAGAAGAAAACTAGAGCATTATATAGTCATAGCTGCACTGTAACTAATCTCTCTCTCTCTCTCTCTCTCTCTCTCTCTCTCTCTCTCTCTCTCTCTCTCTCTCTCTCTCTCAAAGGGCCCTATCAGATGAGTCTTTTAACCCCTTCAGGTGAGCAGTCCATACCGAGCATCCAGGAAACACTGAGGCGCCTCCCGAGGGCAGAATGTATAAGATAAACACAGATAAAACAATGGCCTGTCCTATCCTCCTGTTGCTTCCTATATCCACCTACGTCTGTGCCATGAATCGTACCTCCAGCTTTTCTATTTTTACGTGTGTGTGTGTGTGTGTGTGTGTGTGTGTGTGTGTGTGTGTGTGTGTGTGTGTGTGTGTGTGTGTGTGTGTGTGTGTGTGTGTGTGTGTGTGTGTGTGTGTGTGTGTGTGTGTGTGTGTGTGTGTGTGTCCTGTGTGTGTGTATGTGTGTGTGTGTGTGTCTTTAATCTCTTCTCATTTCTCTCTCTCTCTCTCTCTCTCTCTCTCTCTCTCTCTCTCTCTCTCTCTCCCTTGATGAGTTGGAATAATTATTAGCTAAGCTTTTCCTTTTTTTCTGCCTTTAGTTTTTTTTCTACATACATTTTTCCTTGTCGTTTGTCTGTGTCTCTCTCTTTTTCTTCCTCTTTTTTTCCATATTTCCTGAACTTTGTGAATTTAATGTAATTTTTCGTGATGGTGTCGTTTTATCTTGACATTTTGATCATGGGGCGAACACTTAACTGATGAGAGTCCCTAGTGAGTCAACAAGGAAGGAAGAGAGAGAGAGAGAGAGAGAGAGAGAGAGAGAGAGAGAGAGAGAGAGAGAGAGAGAGAATATAGGAACCAAGAAAAGTGTGCATGGCAAGGCGTGATGCTCGTGGCTGAAGCGTGAGATATGTTGTCTGTTCGTGAAAAAGAAAGCCAGAAATGTTTATATGTCTCTCTCTCTCTCTCTCTCTCTCTCTCTCTCTCTCTCTCTCTCTCTCTCTCTCTCTCTAAAATAGAAAACTAGGAAAAAAATGTGCTTTATGTTGCAATTTTACTGCGATATAAACTTTTTCAGTGTTTTTCTTGAGGATTATTAGTGAAATAGGTGTGTGGAGGTAGCAAGTCATTATACACGTCTCCAAGGCAATGAAGTCTGCGTTATCCTTGCACAAGCGGCCTCAGGGATACTCACACACCATGATAGGTTCTGCCAGTAACAGGTTTCCCTATAGCAGTATGTTTTGCTCTTAGGTCAATTTCCACCAAGAACAATTTGACGAAAAGTGTCTTAATTTTGAGGTGATGTGAGTTTGTTAGTGGTAAAGATGTAGATGTTGGTCAGTTTCATGCCTTCGCCATTCATCAGATGTGATCTCATTGTTAGACGTGGAAGAGTGTATTCTTTATTGACATTGTTATCATGGCATTATCTATAACCTAACCTAACCTAACCCCACCTAACCCCACCTAACCTAACCTAACCTAATCTATACCTACATTACTAACATAACGGTTTAAAGTAAAAAAAGAAATCTAAAATTAAATCTGTAGAAATAAGACAAGCGTTTTGAAACCTTATTAAAAGAGTTTGTCATAATTATCAAGGCACTGCAAAGACAAACACATATAGATACAGGCTAGTCGAGTAATTCATGTTATCTCTAAAGTTGCATGATTATTTCATATGCACAGATCAAACTGAAACGGACTGTAGTAATAGTTTAACAAGGATTCTTCACCATGTGAGAAAAATACTATCGAAAACTCGAATGTTGACCTCTGTAGCTTTTGAAAATAAAAACTGGAAAACAATCAATCATCTATCTCTCTCTCTCTCTCTCTCTCTCTCTCTCTCTCTCTCTCTCTCTCTCTTCTCTCTTTCTCAGTGTCCATGCACGTAATATCTAAGACCTTCGAATGCTAATATCCCATCATAGCTGTAGAAGAGTTAGTAAAAAAGACTAAGAGAGGCTAGCCAGGCAGTGGAATCATACAAAACAATGATAAAGATGAGTTTTATTCTTCTCTAATAAATCAACTTCCCATTACATTACAGAGACGGAGGAAGACAAAGGCGATAAACTTGAGGCTATTTTGGTGTATGATGACATCAACATCTTATTGGCCTGAGCTTCTGTTATGTCGTCTCTACTGTACGTCACTGTCATCCGGCATCGTCATTCATCATCGTCGCCTCATCCCTGTGTTGCCAAGGTTATCTCGCCCTCAGGATGCCTCGTGACAAATGGAGAGCTGAGCAAGATGAGTGTCAGCTGCCAGGGACAGGTGTCAGGAGCAGGAGGAAGGACAGAGCTATTAGAGGGCAATGTCATTAACCACTGGAGTGACTTACTGGGTGCTGTATGGCTGTCAAGGTAGCAGACTACAGTAATGCTCTCTCTTTTACTGGAAACGACGTAATTAACACCACCAGAAGTAATACATGAAATCATTTGAATCACATACAGGAAAAATAAAGAACAAAATGGAATAGATAACCAACACATGCAAAGAACACTCCAGTAAACTCACCACACTCTTCTCTTCAGAACATCCTGCGGCGGGCTGTGTGGTGACTGCTACATGCTGGGAGAAGACTTAGAACACAGATCAACTGCTAGACTGTAGATCTGCAGGAACTGGACGCAGACTAACGGTAAGATCATGCCCTGAGACCCATCTGCCCGTCTCCTCCACTCCACCCTTCTCTACCTTCCCCACCGGCCCGTGATACGTGATAATACTCTCAACCACTCTCTCCTCAGAAACCTGAATTCCATGCCGACTTCAAAGGAAATAAAAGATCATGAAGGGAAGAAACAGGCGATGGCAATAGCGTCTCTTTGATATCAGATTCTTGAAGGATTGAATGAAGCATGATAGGGAAATCTGTGCAATGTGTCAAGTCAGCCGGCATGTGGAAACTTCATTGTTAGTGTATATAGTGTTTTTTCCTGTTCCTCCACATAAGTTATTGCATTGTAGTATGAAGATCTATGATACTATATGAAGAACATGGGAAAATGTGGGAAAAAGAAATTAGAAATCAAACTTACTTGTGTCACTTCCTGTATGAAATGATTCCTTTCTCATTAGATTACTTCTGATATAATTCACTATATTGGTTTCCTCTTTTAAGATTTGTGATAATTTAGGAAACTTTGCATTAATTCAAGTAAACAAATATTGGTTGATCTTGTTTTACTTAAGATTCTGAACTATTTAACACGCTGTAGTGCAAAACTAAGTATTATTTCTTTCCTAACTCTATTCATTTTCGGGATAATGTAGGAATCTGATGGCATGGATTCAATAGGTGACAGAGAAAAGGTAGGCCATCATTCTTATATCTATTATTCTCCACCATCTAACATACTACAGCGCAAAAATTAATATCACTTTTTTTATCTAACTCTTTTACTCCTTTGGTCTTCCTCTGTTAAAAATCATGATAATGTAGGTAACTGAGTGTTTGAGACCAATGCTAGGAAAGACAAAAGATAGTTAACTTTGTCTTATCTTAGGGTCAGGACCATTTAATAGACTGCAGTGTAAAAAAGAGTATTGTTTTTTTTTATCTTATTTTTCAGGTGTTTTGATTATTCTTTGTTGGAAATCGCGATATTGTAGGAAACTTTATAAGGAGTCGAAGGAATAGAGAACATAAGTTTATCGATTTAAATTTCTAAACTAGCGCAAAAATATGACTATCTAAAAAGTTGCAAATGATTATATGAAACACAGTGTTGCCGCAAAAGGGATGCAGATCATAATCCCTTGAGTTAGTAACGTAATCAAGCCTTAAAAGTACTATGAGGCTAAATCCCACACTATTACTTCAGTGCAATTACTATACAGTCACTGCCAAATGTAAGCCTGATCTTGCAGATTCCTTTTCTTTTCCTACATTCATATACTATTTTGTTCTAAAAAAAAAGCAGCGTAAAAGAATTCATAAATATATATAACTGAATTGAAGTAAAATAATGTATATAGACAGAAGGAAATGATGTTTACTAAGTAGCTATACTTGGAAACGTTGTCATGTAAAAATAGTGATGAGAGAGAGAGAGAGAGAGAGAGAGAGAGAGAGAGAGAGAGAGAGAGAGAGAGAGAGAGAGAGAGAGAGAGAGAGAGAGAGAGAGAGAGAGAGAGAGAGAGAGAGAGAGAGAGAGAGAGAGAGAAAGATAAATAAACATAGCAAAACTGTCTAAAAATTAGTGCAATTTTCATCATCTCAAGAGGTAAAAGACGAACATTACTTTATTCGGCATCCAGAAGAAAAACACAAAGAAAATATACATAACATGAATTCTTTTCACTTTTGCTAATCACAAAGAGATGAAGCAAAGGTGGTGAGCTGCCTTTGCTTTTATGTAATACGGACAAAGTTCAGAGAAGAGAATGCAAAAAATGCCAGAAAATAACAAACAAAAACAGACTGAAATATAACGATGGCATATTCTCTTATTCGAAACCTAAGACACAAGAAGCTATAAATAACATAGACACCCATTTTCTTCACCAGTTTGTTCTTCAATCACAACTGTTTCTAAACGCCACAGAGACGATTAGCCGTATTCTCATGTATATTGTTAGTATTCAGAATATATGTCTGGTAAACTTATCAGTAAAAACAAGCGCAAGGAAAAATCCTGGAAACCACATAAAATTTTCATTCAACACCTATATAAAGAGATATTCTTAACCCCTTTTTATCATGAGTATTTGGTATACTGAGGCGATTTTATTTACATTAGCAAGGGTCGATGGAGGTCTGAAGATTAATGGCCAGAGTCTTGACTATTTTAATCATCACATGAATTTCTGAAGCTGTGTAAAATCATCAAATAGTAACCACAATGAATACGGAAAATAGTCCTAGTACTGAAAGGGTTAAACTATGTTCGTTAAATATATTTTGAGAGGCCATAGGGATGATTAACAGGATTCTCATGGGTGCTTATCATACTAAAAATCTAGAAGCAAAGAAAAAAATCTTTGAAAAACAGTACGATTTCCACTAGAACTACTGAACTTAAATGTTACATGTTCAAAGGCAGTCCAATAGGTATTCATGCATCAATATGAGTTCCCTTACACCACTTCCCATTTACAATATTCTGGAATATAACAAAGTATGAGTAAGCAGGGCGTCTCTTGTAGTGAAACATTAACACAAGTAAAAAGACTAAATAAAAAGTTAGTAAAGAAGGAAATGACGATAGATTTACAAGTACAGTAGTGATAAAAGCAAGATAGCAATATGTCTTATGTAGAAGGGACAAGTCCATGATAACTTAAGAAACAAGTAGATATGATTAAAAATAGGTAAATAAAAAAAGAAAAACAAAAAATAACTCATATACAACAACTCTTAGTCTTACACGAGGCAGTTCCTGATAAGTAGAAAAGAAAGCAAGTGCAAGGTTAGTAAGATGGCAGATATAATGATAAACAAATAAGTAAACAAATTAAGTAAGAATAAGAAAATAAAATCTCAAAATGAATAAATAAATTAATGAAAAAAAAAAAAAAAACTACAGTAATTATCATGTAACCACCTCATGTTTATAAGAATGGAAACATAAATATAACTGGATTACTAACATATTATTGGGGTAATTTAATAATAGATGACTAAAATTATGTAATTTTCACATTGTTACTTTGTTATCATTGTGTAACGTAAATAATTAAATTAAATAAACCAAAAATATGTAAAGAAAAGAACGATGACATAACTTCTTATCAATTTGTATTTGTTTTACATATAAAAGAATTATTAATTTTTTGGCACCATTACTTAGAGAAAATTGAAGTCATATAAGCAGAAAAATGCAATAAAAAAGAGAATAAGGGAGAGAGAGAGAGAGAGAGAGAGAGAGAGAGAGAGAGAGAGAGAGAGAGAGAGAGAGAGAGAGAGAGAGAGAGAGAGAGAGAGAGAGAGAGAGAGAGAAAACACATCAATATTAATTCAATTTAGATACATGAAATTGAATGCATTTTCTGATACCACTAATCATGAAACTCTGCAGACAATGAAAGAAAGAAATCATGACCAAAAGAAAAAAAAAAAAAAAAAACACATGATCTAAGTGACACTATCCATATTTACTCCCATACCTACAACACCTGCATATCATATAAGCAAAATAATGAAAAAAATATAGAGAAAACTTGTTATCTATATAGCATCTCACATATTTATTTCCATGCTCAGAATCATTGCATATCTTATAAACAGAAAGAAAATTGTAATCTATCGAAATAAAGAAGTCCAAGCAACACACTATTCATCAAATAAAGAGAATAACAAGAAATTTAGAGAAAACTTGTTACCTAGATAGCATAACACACCTTTACTTCCATGCTTAGAGTCATTACATATCATAGAAACGGAAAAGTTATCGTAATCTATCGAAAAAGAGTAGATAAAGGAACATTCCACTCATCATATAAGTAAAATAATAAGAAATTTAGAGAAAAACGTTTACCTAAATAGCATCATACACTTTTACTTCCATGCTTAGAGTCATTACATATCATACACACTGAAAAAAATCATAATCTATCGAAAAAGAGAAGACAAAGCAACATTCCACTGATCACATAAGTAAAATAATAACGAGATAACTTATCTGAATAGCATCACACATATCTACTTCCATGCTTAGAGTCATTGCATATCATATAAAGAGAAAAATAATAGAAATCGATCGAAA
>NC_059293.1:14321294-14351294 GCF_017591435.1 Portunus trituberculatus
TGAATCTTCATCCTTTTATCTTTTTACTTATATTATTTTCTTTAAGCCAGTTATTTATTTTTTATTCTAAAGTGCCCATTTACTTTTATTCATAGGCCTTGACTTGTCTGACACATCGAGCTCCAAAACGCTCTGCCTAGCCCTCTCAACACTCCTTGGTCAACATTATAAAATTCTTATATCTCCCTTAGGAATACTAATTTGATGTCTTTTCCTTTTATTCTAGAAGCAGAAACTGGTCATTGGTGAGACAAGAATATCTAGCACGATATAACTTCCAGCTCAGCGATGTAGCAGAAAAAGAGTAACGAATGCTCATCAAGCCAGGGACAAGGTGGTGACTGAAGTGTCTTAATATTCCTTCCATCGAAAAGTGATGTGTCGTGCAAGAAATCAAATGCAATTAGGGAAGCAAATTAAGGAGAGGAAAATGAAATTGTTCACCTCCTTACCATGATGGACAGACGACAAGGGCCAAACATAAGGATTTACACACTGCAAGCGTTGAACAAGGTTAGAATTTTTAGTTATTTGGTTTATGTGCGAGAGAGAGAGAGAGAGAGAGAGAGAGAGAGAGAGAGAGAGAGAGAGAGAGAGAGAGAGAGAGAGAGAGAGAGAGAGAGAGAGAGAGAGAGATATATATATATATATATATATATATATATATATATATATATATATATATATATATATATATATATATATATATATACACACACACACACACACACACACACACACACACACACACACACACACACACACACACACATACACACACACAGTATAAGTAGAGAAAGCCTCCAGCTCCCAGCTGGGCTCATTGACGCCATGAAGTGTTATTTTCTGAGAGTTTTCCCCCGCCATGTGTGGCGAGCAGTATCCTTTTGCTGCATTTCAGCGGTCAATGGGTGTTTCACGTGTCGCTACCCAAGCTTTACTGTGCTCAGCATGGGAGGTGCATTACCTGGTGCCAGCATGACACAACCGCTGTAAAATCCGTCCTGGTGGCGCCGTCGTCGAGAATTACAAATCTGATACCTGGGGCTTTCCGTGACCCGTGAACGCATCACGGTTGGCAGCCGCTGAGCGCCCTGTCTTATGCACTTGTTTTCCAGCCACCATTTAGGGATGCAAATTGCTTGCCAATCTATCATGGTTATGAAAGGCTCATTAATCACCCGCAAGTGCTAAATATTCAGCAATCCGTCACGGGATCCTGCCAATCAGTAAACACTCAGCCTCCTCAACACGCCGGTCAGCACGCACAGTGGCGGTGCTTGCCGGATCCTGCTGCCTTAAAAGCTTCAAGAATGCGCTGAAGCAAGCACGTCTTCTTCCCATCTCTAAGACGCGAGGCGTTCCTTCCTTAAGTGTATGGTGCGAGATATGTAAGACTTGAGTAGCTTATATCTGTGCATTTAATTTCTTTATTTTTTCTTAATCCTTCAAGATTCATATTCTTTTCTACCTTATATTTCCATTTTTTGGTTATTTTTATAGGAAATAGTTACTATACATTTTTTTTTCTTTTCATTCGCTTGAGTCTTTTAGGAAAGAAAAAAAAGGTGTGTTACGAACGCAGACCCTCACATATAAGCACAGTGTTATTTTCTAGGGAACAGGTAGAATTATAAAGAGTCAGTTTATTTAGAGGAATTAATGACAGTTTATAAATAACTCTAACGTTTTTTTATAGTATTGATGTATAGTAAAACATGCAGTTGATTCATAACTAAGCCTCAATGAAGTAACGTATCAGGGTGACGTCCTTGCCTTTGATGCATTACTTATATGGTGTGTCCGGTTGTATTTCACACACATACATAAATAATTATATATCAGTAATTTATGTATTAAGTCTTGGCCAATGTGTGTGTGTGTGTGTGTGTGTGTGTGTGTGTGTGTGTGTGTGTGTGTGTGTGTGTGTGTGTGTGTGTGTGTGTGTGTGTGTGTGTGTGTGTGTGTGTGTGTGTGTGTGTGTGTGTGTGTGTGTGTGTGTGTGTGAAAATATAATATCAGTCTAATCATTCTTTTATTTTTCTTCTCTTTCAAATTAGGTTCGTTTTGCCCCGTGTGGTGTTGGAGCCATAACAAGAAACATCGGAGAACGCGCCAGCCTCAAGGTACTCCAAAGCTTCCTCGGCAAGACTCCTCTGCCTCAGGTCTTGTTGCGCCACTGAATACAGTATCAATGAGACTAACAAGAACAGAAGACCGACTTGAAGAAATAAGTTATAATTAAAGATCTTTATAATGTGTAATCTTTTGCTTTAATAAATTGAAAACATCCCTATTTCTTCTAATACATTTCATATATAAGTTTTGTTGCAATGATAAAACTAAATCATTGAGAATAGCTGCTTTATATCAACATTGGATAACATGTCTGAATATAATAGAATATTGAAACGCTGAAACAAAGCTAAAAAGTAATGAGTCTGAATATTCTTTAGAATTTTCAGGAGAGGCTAACTTGTGTACTTTATAGATAAACAAATTTATAAATACCACTGTAATACAAAAATACAAAGTCAGTTTTAATTTCCTACATGAACTAAGATATTGCTGCTTTCTCCTTATGACATTCTTAACAGAGTCCTGATGTTACTTGGATTTATATCTAATTGTGGACAAAAATGACAACTGCCTGGTCTCAGTATTCATCCGAGGTGTTTGCAAATGTTGAAATTTAGACAAATATGCAATTAATGAATTAAACAGATACGGTATACAATCTTACATTACATTTCTGTCTTGGTCACACAAATATCGCAATGAATTGTCACTCAGAATATAAGACAATTGATAATGAGCCTTGAGTTATCAAATAAGCAAAACGAGAAACAGAATATGAAACGCTACCCGAGGTAAGACAACCTTCCCTTTACTCATATAAATCAGGCTTTATTGAAGAAAGAAAAAAGGAGAGATAAGGAAATAAGTGCAAATGAAATACATAAAAAGAATCCCTGCATCTTTCTAGTTTGGTGGAAGTATTCATGAGAGGTCAGTGAAGATGGCACATGTCACAACCACCACTCCTTATCGCATTCCTCACTCAAAGCACTTCACGCTTCAGAGACTCCGCGGCACTCTTATCCCGCTACCAGGGTCATTTTTCCTTTCCTTATGAGAGAATCGAATGACCAAGTGCTGTGGAGAATGGAAGTGAAAGGAGGATTGATAATGGAGATCATAAAGAGAGATATAAAGGTTTGGGGTCAGGAAGAGAAGAAAAGAGAAGAGCTGAAGGGTATGAGTCTTACAGAAAGAGTATGTGAGAGAGGAACGAAAGGAAGGAAGAGGAGTACGTGAATGGAATAGTAGGAAAACCTCGAGGAAGATATTGAGCTAAAAGACGCTCTCTCTCTCTCTCTCTCTCTCTCTCTCTCTCTCTCTCTCTCTCTCTCTCTCTCTCTCTGCATGTTAAAGAGACAAAGAAGCTCAGAAAGGAAGAAACAAGAAGGAGTAAGGCACAAGGATAGAATAATAAACACAGCTCATATACATTTTAGTCAGTTGGACAGCATTTTGTGTTTTCTGCAAGCTTCAAAGAGACTACCAAAGAAAAAATAGATTTGAAAAAAATGTTCAGCATCTTCCACCCTAAAAGTTAAAGAAAGATAAAGTCCGAGAGGTATTTTGAAGCGTCAGCGTACACCGAAGAATAGAAAGATGTGTTTACCAACGCTTACATGGACATGGCAGTTCAGTAAGGAGGGAAGGAAAGAAGATTCGACAAGGACTACAAACATAGAAAAATAAAACAGGCAGCTGCAGTGAACCTTGCATAAAAATGAGGGAAAAAAGGTTAAAGTCGGAGTGCAAAGGTAAGTTCTGAGTGTATCTTGGTGCTTCGGTGCTTCTCTCTTAAGTAATTCGAGCAGTAGAAAAGAGAAAAAGTCAAGGAGAGAGTTTGCAGAATAACAGATGTATCATGCCAAGTCGGCTCCCACTGCCCAAGAGAGGAAGTGAATCTACAATGCCTTGCTTTACTCTAGCTATCTTCCCCTGCCCTGCCCTGTTCTATCTCGCCCTATTCTGCTTTACATTGCCCTGTCTTGCCCTGGCCTGCCCTGTCCTGCCCTGACTTGCCCTGCCCTGTCTTGCCATATCATATCCTGCTTTGACGTATTTAACTGTCCTACCCTATCGTGCCCAGCCTTGCCCTTCCTCACTATAAAAATCAACTCAATCTCCAACCTACTAAAGGCCGTTTGAAACACCTATTACTTTCCTCCACATCACAATGGCTGACTTGTATTTTGCCACTAGTGTAAAATACTTTCATAATTCTACACGTGTAAAAATTAACCAACTTTTCAAACTAAATATCATTACAGGACATTTTATTTTTCTCTCTCCCTTTTTTTTTTTTTGTACTCAGCGTCGATATCAAAACATGACGGATTTGCCACAGTAGCGTTCGGTCTCGCGCCTTACGCAAGGAAGCTATGTTGCAATAAACGTCAGAGTGGTGAAAATGATGATGCTTATTTACACTCAGCGAGACATCCAGTGTTTATTTCAAGAATACACGAAATAGGAGAAGGAAGGGCGAAATGATTGAGCGCAAGGCAAGAAAAAAGAAGGTATTGTCAGAGAATTAAAGTTAAGAAAATGTAGAGATGTTAACCTTGCTGGTGTGGCCTGGAATAAAAGGAGAGCCCATTGGTAGGTGGGTATGTGCATGTATGTTTTGCAGACACTGCCATTTGTACACTTAACCCCTCCAGTACTATGACGTGTTTTCATATTCATTCTGCTTTTTATTTAATGATTTTATACAGCTTCAGAAACTTAAGTTGGGATTGAAATACAGAAGATTCTGGCCCTTTATCTTCTGATCTCCATAAACCCTTCCTAATGTAAATAAAATCATCTCATCCTACCCACACTCATGGTAAAAATGCATTCCTGTACTGAAGGAGTTAATGGTTTCTTGCAGCTTCCTTTATGTTGCGCCCTTATGTTCAAGATGAGAAAGGGAATATGTCAGGATAAAGCTCTCAGTGTCTTTATCTTGTATTTAAAGCGGATCATGATAATAATGATGATTTCATTAACTTACATGTCTACGATAATTAAAACAATGTAGCTTAGTACCCATATTTCGTGCAGTCACATACTCAAATAGTCCTTCCTGCTTTCCTGAAGGAAGTTATAGCTAATGAAATAAAGTGTTACTCCTTCAACATCTAATCCAGAACTATACACCTGCAGATTCCTCCAGAGTTACCTAGCTCTAATAGAGATCCAATAATTTACATTAAAGTCATCTAACACACTTGTTCTATTAACTTTCCTTATCTTCATGTCGTCTTTCTCGTCATTCTTCCCCAAACACATGAATTATTTTTTTTCCAAATATAAATTTCTTATACTCACTCGAACAAGAACCTAAAGACACCTTGTAACTTGAATTGGCTCTTCTTTAGTATTTTTCTTTCTTTTACATGAGAGACAAACAGCGGGTCTTCTCTCTCGGAATTTGTTTTCGTCCCTGGATCTTACTTACTTATGGGAAAAAAAACTGCAACAATCCCACTCCCAACACATGTCAAAACTGCACACACATATACATCTACCTTACTTTTCGTTAGCATTATTCTACTCCTTGACACTTGTTGGGCTCCTCACACCTACTCCTTCACACACTTACTCACTTCCTCATCACTATCTACACCAAACTCCAATTTACTTGCTGAGGTGAAAAGCAACTTAATTTCTCAAAAACCGAAATGTTAGTACCGAATTCTTTCGCGAAGTCAATATTCGTTACCAAAACATTCGCTACATGGTCACCACGACAAAGTCAGGGAAGGTTTTCGGAGTTGAGAAAAAAAATGTCATTCGAGAGAGACTGGTACAGCAAGAGATAAATAAGGTAAATATGAACACTGTAAGACCAATAGAAAAATAAATATATTTCGTATGCTACAAGAGTGATTGTAATAAGAAGGGAGAAGTAGAGTCATGGTCAGAAATAAACCAACGATGTATTTAAGCCTTTTCCTCAATTATATATCCTCTAATTAGGTAACATTCTTTTACAAAACATAACAAGTGATACATTACTAGAAAATCAGAGGATTTAATATTGAAGGAAAAACTAAGGACGACAAAAAAAAAAAAAATACTGACCTTTCATTTATATCAAGAAAATCACATCACCCGAAACTGATGGAGCTAGAGCGAAGTACATAAATAGTAAGATGAATATGTAAGGAAAATAGAGATAGATAAACAATAAACATAAAGAACAATACACAACAATAAGACACAAACAGATCAACGGATTACGAAGAGACGAAGCTATTACAGGTAAAACACTACAGTAAATAAATAAATACAAGAAACAGTAGATGAATAACTACAACAACATAACTATATCCTCAATGTACAAAGACACTCCTCTAACATACAACTAGAAAAACAATAAATAAACAGGATATCCTTGAATGGGACGATGAAAAGGACGTCCATTTGAATCGAGGGTAAACTTATCACGCGCATCAAGGTCAGAGCAGGCGCGGCTGGGGACAAGTCACATGCATCACCTGTATTGAGTGCTGATACTAATTGACGGCAGGTGAGCAGGAACAATTGTACCATACACCACCAATAGGACGGCTGAGGATTCCACCTGCCTTGCTTGCCCTTCAATACTTCCTTCACTCCAGTTGTATGTTTCCTAATTCAAATTGTCAAAAGGAAAAGCTCACGTCACCTTCGAAGATTTTTTGACTTAAAATTATACATTATGAACGTGCTATAGATGATTAAAAGGTTATGTGCATGTTTAGTTTTCTCTCAATTGAAAGGGTGATGCTCTGGCGAGTGTGTCTGCTGGACGTACTCGAAAATTGTGTCGCTTACTCGTGTATTGTCAAAGAAAATGATGACTGGTGAGGTGAGTGATGATGTTTGCTCGAAGGTAAGTGTTAGTCTTCACGTTTATGCAAATAACTAGAAATAAGGAAGATATGAATTAGAGAAAATGATGAGTGGTGAGGTGAATGATGGTGTTTACAGAAAGGTATGTGTTGGTCATTACATATATGATAACAACTGGAAATAAGAAATATATATATATATATATATATATATATATATATATATATATATATATATATATATATATATATATATATATATATATATATATATATATATATTCATGTAGAAGGTAATCAATAGTTATAAAAAATCATAAATTTATTCATATTTCTTTTGGTATAAGACGGTTAGTAACCCTTGGTTGTTTTCAAAGGAAAGTATAAATCTTATAATCACCGGATTACACACACACACACACACACACACACACACACACACACGGCAATAACCTTCCCGGAACTTACTTTGGAGAGATTGCAAGACTCATAGCGGCTTTCAGCAAGGCTATAGATGTAACTTTACAAAATATCACAATTTTATTAAACTTTTCATATCTTTTCATGTTATATTTGTATGATATCTTAGTTTATCTACGACTCCACATCAATTCGTTTCAAGGAAGAATCACTGCCTAGTTAGCTAAAGAATCTGGTGATTGCAGTATCTTCAGCAATGTATATAAATGATGAATATATAAAGGCATAAAGGCATGTTATAGTTATTTCCATATTAATTGTATGGTCTCTGTTGGTGCCCACGTCTTTCTATATGTCTCTTCTATATCTTACTTACATTTTCTTGTTTTACCGTCTTAGTTAATCTGCGAATCTACCTTTTCCTGATTGTCTTTCTGTCTTCTATCCTTCTGTGTTTATCTTCCTGTTATATTCTGCTTGTGTGTGCATTTGTTTACATATCTTTACGTTAATCCATTTGTGCTTCATGTCTACAATATTTGCTTATTAGCCTGCCTGTTTTTCTCTGTCTTCTTGTATAAAATAGTCATTCTCTTTGTCTGTTCATTTGTCTGCTTGTTTGTCTATTTATCTATTTATTTATTCATCTATGTCTATATCTATATCTAGTCCTCTCTCTCTCTCTCTCTCTCTCTCTCTCTCTCTCTCTCTCTCTCTCTCTCTCTCTCTCTCTCGTTAAATGCACGACAATTCTCGGACATAACTATTTCCGTGATGACGAATGAGCGAATGAAACACAACATGTAACCATTAAGCTTTAATGATCGTAGTAAATTTCATAAGATCGAAGACTCAGGATCGTTCACTACACGAGGAAATATTGACACTACAGCTGCTACGCAAGGAGCATATCATTATGAACTGATTGATTCGAAAAATACATTTTCTTTTTTCTTTTAGATTTAGGTGGTTTATTAATGCGAGGACCACAAGAAAGTACTCTATATTCCTGGATACGGCAAGATTCAATACACACGCAAATGTTGATTAATAAAGAAGAATGCGATATAGAAAGACAAATTTTCGAGTGATATGATAATTACACCCGTTAAGTAAGTCAAATTATGAATAAATAAATAAATAAGTAGGTAAATATACAGATCAGTAAGCACATAAGTAAATGAAAGAATAATGATATGCTATATAAATATATGTTTGAATGAATAAAGAAATAAACATGGTAACCAAGAAAAATGTTTTTTTCCCAGAACAACCTGCGTGAATGTGACCCAGGAAGAAACACATCAGTGCCGTCTGGGAAATAAATCAGCATTACTGAATCTTTAAATAGACGATCGATTTCTCAGACCGAATTTTTCAAGTATGTGTTTATGATTTAAGTAATAGATTGACAAGGATGCTATAACGTATACGTCTTAAAGCTAGAGTAATCATTTCAGTGATCTTTCAAAGCAAACCAGAAGAAAGCTCAGATATAAAATTAAGGATTAGAAATCAACGATACAGAAAATGCGAAAAAGTTGATGCTTCACCAGTATAGAAATTAAATAGCTTTTAGGTATGACATATGAATTTATAGATAACAGTATTTTAAAGAAAGCAAAGACCTCTACTCTTATTTATTATTTTTTTTAATAAGGAAAGAAGACATGGAGCTAAATCATAATTTTCGTTGCCAGGACGAGATCAAGATTTGACAAGGCAAAGGATCACATTTCCTGGGCCGGTACCTGCGGGGAAAGCGGAGGACAGTTTTAGGTTAATGGGACCGGGTTCAGGAATGACCGGTTTGTCAAGGCTTAGACGAGCGCCAGCAGAAAAGCAGCTTCTCGGCGAGTATCGGGATGAGGCGACGCGACCAGCGATAAAAGAAAAAATATATTGCCACAATACCTGCTTATCTCAGGTATTAGGGAGATGAGGAGACTTCAGTCTGCAAGGCGGCATGAAAGTGTAATGCTGCTCATGGGGGACACTCTCTCTCTCTCTCTCTCTCTCTCTCTCTCTCTCTCTCTCTCTCTCTCTCTCTCTCTCTCTCTCTCTCTCATATATATATATATATATATATATATATATATATATATATATATATATATATATATATATATATATATATATATATATATATATATAATTGAATTAATCTTTAAAGCAATCTATGAATATATCTGTGACAAGAAAAATGTAAAAAATTAGGCAGTTAACTGGTAATGAAGGTAACTTAATGATGGGCAAATAAAATAATGTAACTGCTCCTAACAATTACATAACATCACTTTTCGATTAAACTTTGCTAATAGCTGCAATAATACAACAACAACTATAATAGCAAAAATAATAATAATAAAATAAATTACATCAGTTAACGACGCCGGCACTGGACAAGAGGACGAAAGCTGGCGCCCTTTTAAGATACGCCCGGAGGGAGGGTGAAGTGCACGTCGATGGCACTGACTCACGTGGAAGTTTGTCGCTGAATTTTTTTCTTGAAATGTTTGAGCCTGTAGAGGACCATCAAGCCACCACTGAGACACACGGCGGCAACAGTGACCACGCTTTACCACTTGTCCTCACGGTGCTGCCTCATGCTCCGCCACACTGACACACGCCCGGGTGATGCATGAGGCCGTAGTGCTATGCTGCCAGCCGCCCGCTCTGAAACATTCTCAAGTCCTGCCTCTAAACCCATCAATATCTAATAATTTTTTACGCAATTATACTTATAGGTTTAGCAGGTGACCGTCATAATATACGAGGAAACATTACAAATCTACTTAGGCAAAGGAAACACAATGTCATCATCTTTGAAGGTGTGTTAAGAGTATCCTGTTTTATTTTTTTCTCAACCCTCTCAAGAAAATATAATGACTGAAGAGAAACTGAAATGTCACAAATGCAGTTTCAAAACTTTATTTTCTGTTATAGGCATTTCGCTCTACATGACGCCAAATTTGTGGACATATGTATGCGATTTCTTGAAGCAGACGACCACCTATCATTTACTTCGCCGCTTCCTCATCCTCGCCTCCGCCAGACACTGTACTAAGATCACGCAAGCACTTGCGAACCTCTTGGTCTTATAATTTATTTGGCTACTCGTAGAAAAAAAAAAAAAAACAAGAGAAAGAAAATTCGTCTTATACAAAAAACAAATCACCATTAAAAAGAATGTCTGTATTACTGATTTACTTGTATTATCTAATGGCACTATTTTGTGTATCGTATGTTCTGCTTTATTCAAAATTGAAGTAATGTCCTACACCATCTACTACATATTTCTGATAGCCGTACGAAGACGTTACTCTCATACCAATAAAGCAGAAGAAAACCAAGACATCAGCCTTCTACAACCCATATATTGACTTCCCTAGATTTTGTGATTTTTCTTTTTATTTTCCTCTTTTATTTTGTACACTTCCCATGTATGTAATTTACTGACCTATCTTGACGAAGCATAGGATTTCACTGCTCTTATATCACCAAGCACAAGAAACCCAAGATGTCGGCCTTGACTATAAACTCCCTTCCTCAACATTTAAACACCTAACACCCTAAATACGACACAGATTTTTCATTGCAGAGCCTCGGATTAATGAACACTTAGTATTGGTACTAAATGTAGGGTGATATTTTTTTCTTATCACACATCTTGACTCCAAACTATTTGTCTCAACATCTAAACAGGCCGTAACACCCAGAACATAACACTGACCTTTCCTGACGAGTGCTCGGGTAGTGCTGCTCTTAAAGGCACTAAATACAGGAAAGCCAGGTGTCGCCCCTTCAATGGACACGATAAATGACAGGTGTTTTCCTTGGTGCCGCCGCAGGGAAACATTGGTAGCGAGCAAGTGTCAAGGGACCACTTTGGGTCACCACACAACAGTGGGAGGCGGCAAAATGCACACAACGAGGCCTGGCTGTTTTTATTTGTCAGTTTTTTTTTTTTTTTTTTTTTTGGCAAAGAGGAAATGCAAAACAGAAGCGAACTTGTTGAGGGAGTGTTTGTATTGTGCTACATGAGCTATTGTCTAAAGAAAAGGGTATATGAGAGGCCCTGCTGTTCAGATTTTTTGTCAGATTCTTCTTTTCGATAGATAGGAAATGTTAAAAAAAAAGTTGATTTATTGTCTGAGTGTGTGCTTTGTATGTTGCATAAAATACTGCTTAAGACACGGTACACTTGAAAATAAAAATAAATAATTGCCATTAAACAATAAACACAATATTTACGTAACGAAGCCTACTTGTTTGTTACGTGTTTTTTTTTTTTTTCGAAGAAAGGAAATGGATAACAGTATCAGGCATGTTGACAGCGGATGTCTGTAGCATGTTATATAAATGTCCAAAGAAAGAGAAAGCCAGGAAAAACGAAATGGTCAAAGCGAAATCTGGGTATTTTCATTTCTATAATTTTTTTCATCTTTTTAACAGATAGGAAATGTAAGCAAACTTATTGAGGGAGGGTGTTTGTGGCATGCAATGTATGTAAGTTTGCGCCTGAAAGAAAGAACATACAGCATAACATGAAGGCATAAAGAGGATAGTGGCATGAGAATATGTTGCAAGATGGATGGAGTGAATGCAGCATCTCTATGGAAAGAAAAAAAGTGAGAGTTCCTTGAGGACAAAGAAAAAAGAATAAAAAAAGTTAGTGTACTGTAGGATGCAGTTCTTATTTTGTTTATTTTTCTTTTTTATTTAGCTTTTTTATGCAAAATGGAAAACAGAAAAGGAAAACTGTGTGGGATGCAATTTTTTTTTTTCTATATTTTCTTTAGTCTGCTTTTTTTTCTTTCGAACAGCTGCACAAAATATATTTGACAAAATATTCCAAAATTAATTATTGCTTGACTAGCATAACGTTAACTGGAATATAAAGAAAAATATCATGCATACATATGAAAAGAGTGGGAATGAAACAAAACATTATAAAAAAAAAACGGATGGCGAAGAAACAAAATGCTCCTTTGCATGTCAAACCAAAAATTTTCCTTTTGAGCATTTCTAAAATCTTTGAAAATCATGAAAGCATTCTTAGGTATAAACTTCACATTCCTTAAAGATCGTACATCAACTGATTCAAAGAACACATTAAGGCAATTACATTGCAAAAATACTTCAGAGAAATACATATCATAGAAGACTCCACGACAGCAACTTGACAGATAAGTTAATCTAATATCAATGTGAGAGAAACGCAGATGAGAACTATAGTAGTTATAACAATAATGAAATATATATATATATATATATATATATATATATATATATATATATATATATATATATATATATATATATATATATATATATATATAAATCATGAGAGAGAGAGAGAGAGAGAGAGAGAGAGAGAGAGAGAGAGAGAGAGAGAGAGAGAGAGAGAGAGAGAGAGAGAGAGAGAGAGAGAGAGAGAGAGAGAGAGAGAGAAACTTGAATGAATGAGAGAAAGAATGAATAAATGAATGAACGTGTGTGTGTGTGTGTGTGTGTGTGTGTGTGTGTGTGTGTGTGTGTGTGTGTGTGTGTGTGTGTGTGTGTGTGCAGGTCACTCCCTCACCGCTGTGTAAATCCCAGCCAGCCTCATGGGAGGGGAGAGACTGTCTGGGAACACCGGCGACCCTCTCTGCTATTTTTAGAAAGTAATGGAGTGAGAAAGGGGAGAAAGTTGCTATTTCCCTTTAAAGATATTTTCATTACCTTATTGGGTTTGTATTCCAGTACGAGGGAGAAGGAAGAGGAGGAAGAGAATGAAGAAGAGGAGGAGGAGGAGGAGGAGGAGGAGGAGGAGGAGGAGGAGGAGGAGGAGGATAAAGGAGAGGAAGAGAAGGAGCAGACCAATAGCTTCCTTCTGTATGGATAATTATAACCTGCTTACGTATTTTTGTACGTATCACCTATTTGTGTGTGTGTGTGTGTGTGTGTGTGTGTGTGTGTGTGTGTGTGTGTGTGTGTGTGTGTGTGTGTGTGTGTGTGGACTTAATCTCTTACAATCTCTACTTCCTTGTCAAGAAGTAACATGCCAAACAGTTTTCCTTGTATTCTCTTATCATTTATATTTTCTTATCACTTCATATTATATTGCCTCTCTTTCTACATAGTGGTGCTGCTGGCGGTGGTGGTGGCATGGTTCTTTACCACCACCACCACTACTACTGGTGTGCGTCTAACCCAGTTGAATGACACAGAGTATTGTTTTGATACTTTTCCCATTATTAATATTTAAACGACAATAAACAATGAATGGAGAAAATTCCATACTTGTGTTTGCCTTAAATATTAATGGAGTTCCTGTTTTGTGGCTCGGTCTTAACAGGGTCACTGATAGCGAAGACATTCATTCATGCTTCATATCTTTATATATATTTTTCGAAGGAGGTGAAATATATAAAGGGTAATACAAACGACTAACCGGAAATAAATACGATTTAAATTGTGTTGCCAGTGTCATGTTGAATGAGAAACCCTAATAATGAATACTGTACTGGGAGAGCAGAGTTATCGCGAGGCAAGGAGCATGTGACTCTACCGATGGAATTGTGGTCACTATAGTAAAGGAAGACGAACACGCAAGATTCAAAGCAATCTCTCTCTCTCTCTCTCTCTCTCTCTCTCTCTCTCTCTCTCTCTCTCTCTCTCTCTCTCTCTGTGTGTGTGTGTCTGTGTCTGTGTCTGTGTGTGTGTGCGTGTTCATGCATTATATATATATATATATATATATATATATATATATATATATATATATATATATATATATATATATATATATAATCACACACACATTACAGTATATTATATTGTATGCGCCCACGTAGGGTGACGCAATAATAAACGTAGCAAATTTACCGGTTTTTGCACCGCCAGTTTCTTTTTCCATATCGGGCAATACCCACTGGGAAGCAAATCCCTTAAATCGGCCAATATTTAGTGGTGGCTTACCCTCGTTGAGATCCTTCTAATAGTTAAATAATACAACACGACTAATGTGCAGCTGTGTAGTCGATCTTCTCGGAGGAGGGCGGTGCGGGCGGCGGTGGCTGGGTGCGCGGGTGGAGCAGATGTGCGCCTCACCTGAGCGACCAAGGCGACGCTTTTCCGCCGTCGCGTCTTGATCACTTTCGACAAAGACAGAAAAATACGGTAGCCATCTCGCCTGACACACACCACACCTCAAGAATACCTCTCATGCCTCAGTTCGGGTTGTTTGTTTTCAATCTAGTCTTTTGGCTCCAAATGAAACCGTGACGGAAAATTCTTCCTAATAATTTGAAAAAAAAAAAAAAAAACGAGGTATTAGTTATCGATATTCATTGTATAAAACTCAACCCCAGGTTAAATTAGCTAACCACCATAAACTGTTAAATGTAAACACAACAAGTCACGGGCATTGCTTTGTGTTGCAGTCAATTTTACAAGTTAAGAGTTACAGGTAAATATTGCTGTTTTCATACGCGGTTTTCGGATTAAGTAATACAAGCACTAACACAGCTCAATTAGTGGCAAGAAGCAGTCCGTCTCAATACGTATATCATCCACATGACTTTATATTCCAATAGAGGTACATATTATTATTGTTACTTTGACACTTGCCTCTGGATCATATTATACAACCACAGACAGATCGTATAAGTAATGACAAGAAAAAAAATGGTGGTTCTAAATTGCGCCTTCCTGGCAACATACAGGCACAAGCGTCGCCTATTTTGTGAGAAGGACCAGTACTTCATCTTACTCAGACAGCGCTCCTTAGGGGATTAAATTCTCAAGCTTTATAATGAGAAATTTAAATCAATTGCACATGAAAGCAGCTCTCCGTCTTTATCATCATGTATCCAAGGTTGTATAAAGTAATTTATACCACCAATATTGTTCCATCATTTTATCATATTTTTGTTTAATTTTCTTCCTTATTATTTGTTTAACCTTTCTCAATCTGTGTCTGGCATTCCACTAGTCTATATCCAACCATGTGCTTCTGCATTTTTACTGGCAAACTTGATTTTTTAAACTTTATCACTTATTGGCCTACTTAATAACGCTACTTGCCTCCTCGCATAAGTATATCACTGTTTGAACTTCTGAGACTAAAACTGGATGCAAAATAGAAAGGTTGTATGTGCCTCTGCCATGTGAAAATTATCAAATTTATTCAATTATTGAGTATTTGTAATGAAACTTCACCAACGCAGAAGAAACGCTTGCGAGGGAAACCTGCATCAGAGCAACGTTTACTAGTAATCGCATGCGAAAACCCGCCTCTCCTCTTAATTCTGGAGATGTACTGCAATTCGTAGCTGAGAAAACTACATTATGTTGCCACAAGAAGTTTATGAGAGAAGAAATAATATGAAATGAATAAGAATTATAGCACAAGAATCTCATACTTCCTACTAGAGCCTACACTAAGTAAGTACATGATCATTCTCATGTAAGTTACCAGAAGGTGTTTATAGGTGAAGTAATGGGATAAAGAAATTCGAATTAGGATACAGAAAGTCCATGCAGCAGATCATTGTTCTTGTTCAAGTCTGACATTACTGGACATTACCAAGAGGAGTTTGTGAGCGAAGGAATGAGAAGAAAAATGGGAGTCAGAATACAAGACCATAAAAAATACACTTCTTCCTGTTTGAGCCTACAAGAAGGTTCTTAATGATCCTAAACTATATACTGAACATTAACTATTACTATCTTGAACGTTTTTAAGGCTTCAATAAATATCATCTAATATTTTTTTCACATAACCATTCTATCTTATTTCCTACTTCTTGAATTTCCTTTTTTTTCATTCCCTTACTTCTAAAACCCATTAAGCTTTTTAGTTTTCGCGTATTTTCTTGTCTTGTTAGAGTACAAATACACACAAAAAAAAAACACCGTAATATTCACCCACAAGACACGTCCATTTATGAATCACATACTAAAACGTAACCTCTCTCTTTTAGGCCACACATTCTCCCTGCTTCTATACTAATCTTAACCCCTTCAGTACTGAGACGTATTTTTACCTTGATTTTTGGGTATGATTATAGACGATTTTATTTGCATTAGGGAGTATCTGTGGAGGTCAAAAGATTAATGGCCAGGGTCTTTACTATCTTAATCCCAACATAAGTTTTTGAAGCTGTATAAAAATCACCAAATAGTAACAAGAATGAATATGAAAACTTGTCCTGGTACTGAAGGGGTTAAAACACAAATTCCAAGTTAAAATGCTCCCCAAAAATAGTCTATAAAACCAAACATCCAGTTCTGACTCTTCTTCCTCTCTCTCTCTCCTCCCTAGATGCCGGTCCTCACAAGCACAGAATTCTCCCTTTATACACACAGGGGCGACAGTCAAAGAGCACTATTATAGAGGGTAGAGTTACACTATTACACAAGGTAGAGAGCAAGGCTATTCGTCTCATCATTTCCCCTCCCTTAACGAAATGTCTTCAATTTCTCACGCGTCCCCTCAGCAATGTTACTACTTCTTTTCCTACTACTACTTCAGCTATCTTCTGTCACTATTCTCACTGTCATTGCCCTTCTCATCTTAATTGCAGCATATCTCCTCGCCCTCTATTAGCGACTCCATTCAAGACTTACATCACACTCCTACTTCCATTTCTTTTATGTGTCTTTGGTGTTAGGAGTTAAGTGTTTTCTCTTCTTCATACCCTTAGATACAGTATATCCACTTTCCTTCCCTTAGCATCTCCACTTAACAGTCATATCACGTTTTCATCCCCGTTTCTTTTCCACCTCTTCAGTGTTGAAAGTTAAGTACAGTCACTCCCTCATTCCCTTAGTGTTATAGTATGTTTTGCTCCACTATCTTTCCCTCCTGCGCCTGACTCTAGTCCCTTGAAGACAGAGGGAGTCAAGGCAACTCAGAATCTTCCACTCGGGCCTGTGAAGTCTGGAGTATTTATGTTACCTTGGAGATCTTTGAAGTGTGCAAGTTTTCTCTCCAGTGTCTTGTGTTGGTCTTTTTCAAATGTCTTAGTTAAATAAATTGATATCGTATACAGGTCTTCGAAGTCTCCGTTTCTTTTTTCATGTGTAACTTTGAGGTTGTTCTTTTTTTTTGTTGTTGTTGCCATGAGGTTCGTGCTATATGTGAATAATACATATATGAAGAGATATATATCTAATTAAAAAGACAAGATGAAAAGTAGATAGATATACGGCGTTCCCATATTTCTTGATAACAAATATGCATATATCTTTCTCTTCACTGACATAGCATAACTATACTAAACATATCAATAAGGTTGATCATAAATAATTTGGAGTCATATCAGGAAAGGAAATGTCTTAGTGTTAGGTATATTCAGAAACAAATTTTATCTTACTTAAGCCGTATGTGAAGTCGTTTGTTTTCTTGACATTAAAAATAAAAATAAAATCATTAAAAATAGTTAATTATTTTTTCAAGAAACAAGAAATATTTCAAATCAATACACACACACACACACACACACACACACACTATTTATATATATATATATATATATATATATATATATATATATATATATATATATATATATATATATATATATATATATATATATATATATATATATATATATAGCTTGAATAATCAAGTATATGGGCAAATTAATAAATAAATAGATAAACAAATATACTCACAAAACAGCAAATGGGTGCATAAATAAATATATTAATAAAATAAATCAATAAATCAGTAAACAAACAAAATCAAATCACATAAATAAACAAATAGAGTCGTGGGTAATGGCAGCCAATAATTCTGATAAATTGTTATACTTTTGTACTAAAAAGGTCAGCCTGTGATTTGCAAAGTTCCCCTCACGCCTTCATCCTCCCCTCAGGCTGCTGCGCCTCTCCCCTCGGTCACCAGGAATTCTGTCACTGTATGAGGGTGAAAAGATCCTAAAAGATATCGATTGTGAAGAAAACGACTCAAGATTTCGCTTTTTTATCCGTAAAGTTTATCAGCAACTGTATTGCTGCTTATTTTTTCTCTTCTTGACACACACACACACACACACACACACACACACACACACACACACACACACACACAGGAGAAGGGAAGGAGCAAAAATAGTATGTAGGTGAAGTGATACCTGGGTGTCTGAGGAAGTGGCAGAGAGGTGAAGAGCACAGCTGAGGATTGAGGCGTGTAGGACAAGGTTGTAAGGGCAGAGGGGCGAGCCAGGGCAGCGGTAGGGGTGCGGCGAACAGTGCATCGCCTCCAAGAATCTGGCAGTCATGGCACAGCTGGCTCTTGCCTCGACAGATCATGAGTAGTTGATACGCATTTACATGCAACCAGGAGACACTGTTAATATGCATTGTGTTAGAGCTAAAGATCATCACATTGTATCAGCCACCTACATGCGTCTTCTCGTTAGCGGAAACTGACCATTCCTCACAAGGCAAGGACGCAAGCACATGAATACCCGTGTATAGGAACTGAATTCCTCTCACGTTTGAGTGACGTGACTACTACATGCCCACAAAGATCCTTTTAGCGTTTCATTGACTGTGTTCTTCCCTGTTTGCAGGAGAAACTGCAGGGTTACGTCCGTAGGTTCAAACCGCTGGCCAGGTACAGGGAATTCAAGCACCTGGCGACCGTGGGAACAAAAGCTAATATATATATATATATATATATATATATATATATATATATATATATATATATATATATATATATATATAGAGAGAGAGAGAGAGAGAGAGAGAGAGAGAGAGAGAGAGAGAGAGAGAGAGAGAGAGAGAGAGAGAGAGAGAGAGAGAGAGAGAGAGAGAGAGAGAGAGAGAGAGAGAGAGTTCATATCTTATGTCGGCATTCATGGAATTATCAAAGCAGACATGGAATTCTTTCAAGACAAAGGCTGATGAAAAGCTCTATACATATACATGGTTCATCTCTGTCGTCAGTAATCTCTGTACATTTCGTCTTCAGTGTTTTACAGAGCTAAGCGCGGTGACCAAACACTACTTGGGCATCCCGTGGAGTGGCGGGCAAAACGGCAGGGCCAAGCGCCTCACCAGAGATGATGGTGACGGCGGCGGCGCCTGGCGCTGAAGCCCAGGTGGAGGGCATCACTCCATCTAATAGGTTGCTACGTGTTACGTAATTAGATTATACACCCTGGAATAAAATATATTCACTGAGAAGCACATTACATTTCCATATATAAAAATGTTAATGACATTACCCAATTACTTACTGGATAAGCTGAAGACAGGACGAAAGACAATAATGCTTCGTGTGCCGGGACTCACCTCCGACTGATGGGCGACTCTACAGCTTCGTTACGTTTGTATCAACTTCATGAGGCCATCGACAGCCGGCAGGGCTCCTCGCTTCCCTGGGCTGCGAGCACATTGTCCATGAAGAAAGCCAGCCTAAGCCCGCCAGGCCCGCGCTGGCACCACGTGTGCCGGCCCGTATTGATCCATCGGCGGGCGGGTCAGGTGCTGGACCGGCGGGACAGGTGAACCCAGCTAGGCAGCCTCTCCCCGCCCCCGCCGCCTTCCAGGAGCTGCGATGCCTTGAGAGCCTCTAGGGTCGCTGCCCCGCCTCACCTGGGCCTCGCGCAGGGGTGGGCTCGGAGAACACGTCACGTCCAGGTAAATTAATCCATACGGTGCACCCGTGGAATTGCATGAATGTCTAATTAAAACTATTGATATGGAATAATACGCAATTTTTTCCTTCACTAATTATCCAGCCGAATATACATACGTTCGGAAATATTACGATTTTTTTCTCAGAGTCTCAGATATATGCAAATATGATAGAAAACTGTAGTCAACAAAAAACTACTGAATTACACGCATAATGTCTCGCTCATAGAAAACGTGCGATGAATAATTTTTTATGGCAACACAAACTGCAGGAGACTCGAACGTGTGCGAGATTATGCAAATATTATTTCGCTGTGCAGCTAAAACATTTCCCGAAGGTGCTCAGGGAAGGGGCTCCTCGTGTCGCGAAAAGCTTTCCTGCAGCTCCTCCCAGTGCCATGCCCAGGGACGCCCACACAAGCCAAAAGGGAACAAAACTTGCCCCTTCCACCGCCAGCAGAACTCCACCAAGCCTGGTACACCGAGAGAGAGCATCACCATTCACTTCAAAGGGTCCTATGGTGATTTTGGTATCTCTCGTTTGTCACCATGAGACCATTGCTCCTATTTGGGATGGTGAAGGATGCCCAATAGAGTTCTTAGGGAAGTTTTCATCAGTTCCCGTCACTGAAGCAGAAAAAGGCGAATCCTATCACAAACTCATAAAGTTTTATTTGCAATAGATACAATTACGCCGAAAGGGTATGAGTAATTTCATTTTTTTACATGGCTAATATGTCTAATATATGATATTACTAGTAATTCATTAAAATATTTGTTCGCTGAGCTCGAGTCACTGCCACGCTGCCCATGACAGGCAAGACAAGGTACCGAGGCAGGCAAGCAACACTGACCAGTCAAGCAGAAAGACTCGTTCCTTTCTTCCAGTCCTGGTTGCTTCCCCAGTTCTCCAGACTTGCCCCTTGCTCCCCTGTTCCCCCTGTCATTCCCCCTGCCTCGGCGTCGCCCCAAACCCGTCATCTGGTTACCCTGCACCTCGCCACTCAATAAACTAAGTCTGTCACCACAATTCCGCTTCCAACCTATAACAATTTCTCTCTTCCAATAAAACCCAATAAAACTTGGCCACTCTCCTTCCCCAAACTTTAGCCTCATGGGTCCCTTGCTCACTTGTCTCCCTCCGTTACTCTGTTACTCTGCCATGCAAATATACCTCCACGCAAAGGGGCTTTTCTACCACTTAATACCCTCATCTTATTTGACGCATCCAACATACAACACCGACATCCCTAAGACAGATTCGATCATCATCATCTACTACTATACCAGCCTTCCTTTCTATTCTATACTCACCCGTTACTTCTACAGGATATATAGCAAGCACGTTACTCTAATCGCAGCCTCCACTACTGCATTCACCTCTCACAGCTTCCCATGCAGTCACTAAAGGACCAGTTTGTCTCTATCATAACCTGTCACCTTCCCACTACAACGTGCTTGCCTCCAGACCTTAATCTTTTTCCCTCTTTCCCACCGCTTCTGTCTCCCTCCGAAAACCTGTCACGTCATCTCTTCCCAGCCTCTTACCTTGCCTTACCTCCCCCCTACACCTCTCTCTCTCTCTCTCTCTCTCTCTCTCTCTCTCTCTCTCTCTCTCTCTCTCTCTCTCTCTCTCACTCTCTTTCTCTCTCTCTCTGGACAAGGGTGACCAGGCGGATCTAGCTCCCAACACCCCTTTGTCACCCCAGCGTAAACCGATCAACCCTCCTGAGATGTAGTCACTCGGAGCGTAGGAAAAAAAATATATATACACTTCTGTTCCTGATATAAAAGGTGCGTTTCAAGATCTTACTTTTCCGTCTTTGTTCTTTTTTTTCGCATTCGCCTATGTAACCTGTTTCTCCTATTACGGTCTTTTGTTTCTGTGTGTATAAGCTTTCTTTTCTCTTTTTTTTTGCTTTCTTTTTATCCTTCACTTTCTTGTTTTCGTTTCGCTTCTGATGGTGGAGAAGTAAATATCTGTCTGTGACGTAGCTACGGATGCTGCAACGGGAGAAACCATTAATCTCTCTCTCTCTCTCTCTCTCTCTCTCTCTCTCTCTCTCTCTCTCTGGCATCAAGTTGCTCCTTACTTGCTGTGTGGGGGGACAAAACAATGCACGTAATTATCGTGTACAGTAATAATCGAGTCTGGTCTTGCCAATACTACGGTGGTGTGGTTCTCATTGGCATTAATTTCTTCGTATCCATTGAGGGCTAAGTGTAGTACATCACGGCGGGGGTGGTTAATGTTGTATGAGCTCTCTAATGAATTAATGCCCCCACCTGGCTAACGCACGCCGGACGGTAAGGGCTGCGACGCGACACCTGAGCTGTAATACCTGGCGGATTTGAACCATTTATTGGAAGAAGCAATGGTAACAATCAGATGATTTCCATGCAAATCTGAACAAAATACTGTGCTTTACTCTCGCCTAAAATTCACAGAGGCCGGGAGGGGGAAAAATATTCATCCGTGCTCATAATCCACTAGAGGAAATCCCTTCATTTTGGAGGGAGTGGGGGAGCGCGCTGTGGGCAACGAGGGTATTAACAGGGTATTTGCTGACGAGAATTTGGCAGGAGCAGAAGCACGCAATTGTATTTTTAATCCACTCGTTTTAATTGGTTCGCAAAGAGAATACTGAACACATTAAAGCGTTCTTAAGCGGCTCTCTCTCTCTCTCTCTCTCTCTCTCTCTCTCTCTCTCTCTCTCTCTCTCTCTCTCTCTCTCTCTCTCTTTAATACCAATAAAAATCATGGTCAATTACCTGTCCCTGTTACCTGTCTTTCTGGTTAATTGCAACCGTCACCCCTTTCAAGACAGGAGCATCATGACAACTCGGAAATTGTAACTTGTTTTTATTTGTTACTTTATATTATTTTCTCGGAACAGCAGCAATTTGTTTCGGTTTTTTTTTCAGTTTTCTTTCATATGATTTCGCAATGCCTCCGCGAAAATAAAGAATCTGCAGGAAAAAAAATAATACTGTACATATGCATTAACTTTTAGAAAAAAATTACAATAGTATATATATATATATATATATATATATATATATATATATATATATATATATATATATATATATATATATATATATATATATAATGTAAAGCGCACAGGATGGACGAGCCACGTGTAGGTAATGAAGATACTAAATTGGAACCCTGGTAATCATCTTTGCATTTCAAGACGATGTACAGAACAGAGGCAAGAAAATAAAGGCTCCTTGCACGTGTTAACACCTTCGCTTATTACTCTCAATGTATAACTGCCAATCGCGATATAAGGATGACAGGCAGAAATAGATTAATATTTTCATGCAGAGATTGCCCAGTGTAACCCCGGCGACGTCTTGCAGCTTCCTTTATTTTCTTGTGTTCATATATATATATACATATATATATACATATATATATATACATATATATATACATATATATATATATATATATATATATATATATATATATATATATATATATATATATATATATATATATATATATATATATATATATATATATATACATATATATATATATATATATATATATATATATATATATATATATATATATATATATATATATATATATATATATATATATATATATATATATATATATATATATATATATATATATATATATATATATATATATATATATATATATATATTCTATTTAATTTTAAAGTATGTAAGGAATTGCATCTCTCTCTCTCTCTCTCTCTCTCTCTCTCTCTCTCTCTCTCTCTCTCTCTCTCTCTTATATCAGGCATGACAACAATAACAACGCATTAAATATATAACAATTCCCAGCAAGAACCCATACACATAATGACTAGAATATCAGTTCAGCTTATCATCATTGGGACAACTTTTTACAAATGATTAACAATAAGAAAACATTGATCACGGTCACATAGGAAAAATAATGTGGTCTCTAATAGCTGTATAGGATCTTACACTTTATTTCTTCAATACTGGAAAACATTTTTTACCTTGAAATTTGTGTACGATTAGACCATTTCATTGACATTAAGAAGGGTCTATGGAGGTCACAAGATTAATAACAGTCTTCACCATTTTAATCACCTACTTAAGTTTCTGAAGCTGTATAAAATCACTAAATAGACAGCAGAATGGATATAAAAACGCGTCATGGTACTGAAGAGGTTAAGATGGCATAAAACTCATAAGCAGCAGCTCACTTCTCTTTTCTAGCATATGTTTTCATGCCACAAGTCTAATTTGCTAATACATTATTCTATTGCATCTCCATACGACGAACCCATATGCTGAAGATTCGCCCTTCCATTAGTAGATAATTTCTTGGATAGCACATATTGGCAGAAATTGAAGCGTAATGTATATATACTGAGAGGTGTTCGTAGTCAGGTAAAAGAAGTGGAAGAAAAATCGTTGTTTTTTTTCTTCCTGATGCCAACAAGTTTTTAAAAAGTCGCGTATGAGGAATGGAAAAAAAAAATAACCATGAAAAGTAAAAATGAGTGAGCGGTAAAAATGTACACAAAAAAAAAGGAAAAGAGGGAAGAGAAAAGGAAATGAAAAGTGGAATAAACTCAGTGAAATGAAACGGAAAGAAAAAAAATGACGTAAAGATGCAACAACAACAAGAAAAAATAATAAAAAAGAGAACTAGCACCACTACCACCATCACCACCACCACTCACAACAACAACAACAACAACAACAACAAAAACTCCACCAATACCACCACCACAAACCACAGCCATCACTACAAACAACAGCAGCAGTACCACCAGCAACACCACCACTACCACCATCATCACCATCACTACCAAGAACAACAACAACATGCACATAAACACGAGGCAGAGCAGGCAACGGGGAGCAGAGGATTTGTGAATCAAGAGAAAAGGGGACTCAGGGTCGTAGCCATGTGTGTGTGTGTGTGTGTGTGTGTGTGTGTGTGTAGGAGGCGAGGGGAGGGAAGAGCTAAGGTGAGGGATGGCGAGGGGGAAAGAAAGGAAGGAAGGGGAGGACGTGAGGGGAGGAGTAGGCCAGCAACAAGTAGTAGTGAAGGAGGAAGTGAGGCAGGAAGGACTCAGTGCCTCAGTTAGTGATTGAAGAAGACACGTGACTTGGGAGAAACTTGGTGTGTGTGTGTGTGTGTGTGTGTGTGTGTGTGTGTGTGTGTGTGTGTGTGTGTGTGTGTGTGTGTGTAATTCACCACGGTCGCCTGCTGGTCACCCAGCCATTCTTCCCCATTACGGAGCGACCTCAGAGCTCATAGACCGATCTTCGGGTAGGACTGAGACCATATCAACACACAACACACACCGGGAAAGCGAGGCCACAACCCCTCGAGTTACATCCCGTACCTATTTACTGCTAGGTGAACAGGG
Organism: Portunus trituberculatus; assembly: GCF_017591435.1. Taxonomy (NCBI): domain Eukaryota; kingdom Metazoa; phylum Arthropoda; class Malacostraca; order Decapoda; family Portunidae; genus Portunus; species Portunus trituberculatus. Next base: position 14,346,652 of record NC_059293.1, read on the forward strand.
GCCAAACATTAAGAGGCTTGCCCATTTGCCTTGCCGCTTACCGGGACTCGAACCCGGCCCTCTCGATTGAGTCGAGCGTGCTATCCACTACACTACCCGGTGTGTGTGTGTGTGTGTGTGTGTGTGTGTGTGTGTGTGTGTGTGTGTGTGTGTGTGTGTGTGTGTGTGTGTGTGTGTGTGTGTGTGTGAGAGCGTTCGTTTAAAGGAGTTTCCAAACAAATAGATAAATAAACAAATATAAATATGAGTAAGTTGAAAATATACAACTATATAAATGGAAAGAATACATAAAGTATTACACAGTAAGTAAATAAATAACTTATATAATTAACTAACAGATGAAATACATCACTTAGTAAAATAAAATAGATTAATAAATAAAAGGAATGAATACAATATAAAGAGGTCAGTAGACGACCAAATGATGAAGTGATATATTTACTAAAACAATTGTTAATGAATAAACATGTGTTGATGTGTATGGATAATAATTGAGAAATAAATAGGTGAATAAAGAAAAATATTTATCATTCTACATTCACGAATATCAATCTATCAATGTATCTAACTATTCATCAATTTATCTATTTGACTATATTATTTATCTATCTATTCATTTATCTAGGTACACAAATTTAGATATGTAATTGTTTACCTATCTACCTATTTATATGTTTCTCTACCCATCCATCCAATCATTATTCTATTTATCTATCTCTATCTACCTAGCCATCTATTTGTTCATTTATCTATCTGTTTATCCATATACCTATCTATCCATCTGTCTCTCTACACATAGCAACTTACCTATCTCTATATTTATCTATCTATCGAACTATCTATTCATCCATCTTTACGTCAATCCACATATCTGTTTACCTTTTCACCAATCGAGTCATCCACATTTGCATTTAAAAGAATAGAAAAATACACAAAAATAATGATAAATAAATAATAAATAATGAAACTGAATGAAAAAAAAAAAAAAGGGCGAGCATTGACTGAGTTCCCTGGACGTTCTTCCCTCATCATAATTACGTATCACAGCCAAGTGTACTTCCTCATGTGTGAAAACCATAGAAGTGCAAAACAAAATGGAGGAAAGTTCAATAGACCTCTCTCTCTCTCTCTCTCTCTCTTATATATATAGAGAGAGAGAGAGAGAGAGAGAGAGAGAGAGAGAGAGAGAGAGAGAGAGAGAGAGAGAGAGAAAAATGTTATTTGGCAAGAATATTACGCAAATAGAAGGGAGGTGAGGTCAAAGTGTTTATTATGAAAGAGGAGGAGGAGGAAGAGGAGGAGGAGGAGTTAGGCGAGGGATGCTGAAGTACCAAACAGGTGAATAATGTCTCAGGTTAGGGACTGTGTTGGCACCATAAGAGTAAATAATACCTGGAGCTGTGATGGCGCAGGTGGTAACAGGAACACCACCACAAATAATAATAATAATAATAGTAATAATGGTAATGGTAATAATAAGGACAAACATGGTAGCAATGATAGGCAATGATTACTGAAGCGTCCTTTGCCTTGCGGAGATAATGAGTGTTTGTTGTCGAGGCAGCGATGTGATGGAAGCAAAATTTATGATTCTTTTACCTGGTCAATCCCTTAAACCTGACTTAATGCTGCCAGGACACTGCGGTGATTCATACACCTGGCAAGCTGCGTGTCAACGATAAATCACTAATATATTGCCAACAAGGACACCACACCTCTTACCTGATCACGGCTACTCCGGAAAATATTATAATGACAGCTTTAAATATACAGTAATTCTCAGAAAGAACCCATACATAAATTGACGAGGATACTAAAACATTTTGTCATACCTACCGAGGAAAGCATTCATTGTGGGCAATTACGATAAACATTGTGGTAAATAATAAGAAAAATTTAAAAGTATAGTTATTTTCACAGCAAGAACCAATAGGGATATTGATAAGAACTTTACCATATACTGTGTCATCGGCACTTTGAAGGGTATTGTTACTTATGATAGAGGATTAAAAAGTACTACAACTGCTGTCACTCACAGCAAATAAACATGTTTCTTAACTAAAAATATCAATCAAAATTTTCACAGGGCGCTAAAGAAACCATTATTGCTTACAGTGAAAAATAAGATCACGTTAATAACTACTTAGCATGGTCGCTAAAGACATATCTTATAAATACTAAAACACTGATCATGAACAATCATGGGCGTTGAGGGAAGCATTCTTACTTTCGATAAGAAAAAAAATAAATAACGGGAAAGCCACGTGCTGGCCAGATGGATTAATGCGGCTTCGTTTAATTTCTTACTTGCTTATGTTATTACAAAAAAGCATTCAAAGTACAATAATTCCTATAACATTAACCCATACACACGTTAGCTATAATATTAGCTTAATACAATACTTTATATCTTACAAGTCTTAAGACACTTCGTTAATCATCTGAGACAACTACAAACAGTAAACCGTTCCGAAGTTTCTACGAAAATTAAGAGGCATTACTGGTCCGACCTTCGCATACCTGGTAACACGTGTTATAGGTAATACCAGGAGAAAAGGATGAATATTTCCAAGTTGATGGCTATTTACGATTGAAATAAACATTTTATTTCCTTTAATCTTATGGTCGTCTGATGTATCCTTTAACTGCAGTCCGACACTTGAATTAGTAGCCACCCTGAGGCATCTTTACTTCCACCCTGAGGCATCTTTACTTCAAAAGCGACTTCTAGACATTTACTGGGTATAAATTGCAAAATCTATTATTTTCGTAAATGTGTCCATATTCATTATATTGCTCTTAGTGCAAGGAACAGATGTATGTCACAGTAAAAGCGTCAACTTATGATGAAGACATTTCAAAAACAGAATTAATAATAGTTCACAAGAATCACAAAACATCTGCATACGTAGCGGACCCTGCGACGCTGTTGGTTTCCCATTACATTATCAAATGAGACACGAAATAGGAGCTCCTTGTTATCTATCACGCTGTCTTGATATATAATATGAGACGGAGAAGATCGCTACATTAAATATTAGTTTGTTGTCCGAGTCATAGAACAGCAGTGAAGATGTAGGATACGAACAACAAGATGGGTTAAAGCAGAGGATTTAATTGGGGAGCTTATAGTAGTCCCGGAAGTAGGCGCTGAGAGTAGACACGCTTAAGAATAAAGAAAACCATGCAAGTGACATGAATATTTCGTGTTCTTAATATGGAAAGTGAAATGTGTAATGTCACTAGTGTATAGGATGGAGCCGTTTTCCACCACCTAAGAAAAACTCACTATGCATTAAATACATAGATTATGTAAATAAACAGTTTAAATATTGACATAATAAATCTCTTCTTCCAGTTTCCTTCAAAGTGACAAAGATTTGCTTACATTCTTCATTGCAAAAACACCGATGATATATGAATTAATATGTAAAGGAATAAATAAGTAAATACATTCACATAAATAAATAAAATAATAAGTAATAATAATAATTTAAGAACAATGACAACTTGTGGAAGGGTGTACGCGGACGAGTATCTCATTTCTGACTAATTTCGTTGTTATAGCTTCTTAAGAGGAAATGATGGCTCTACAGTTGTATAGGATTCCGGAAGATCCCAGACGGTACCGGGTACGGCACGAGACCGTCTGGGATCCTCCGGAACCCTATATAACTATACAGCTTGGCCTGCGAGCCATCATTTCCCCTGAAGAAGCTATAACAGCGAAACTAGTCAGGAATAAGGTACTCATCCACAGCCCGCGTATCCCTTCACCACCCCTCTACAACAATAACAAAACCAATAATCAGGGCAGCAAAAACAACAACGACGACAACAAAAATAATAATACCAATAATCATAACAAGGGCAACAAAAAAAAAATAGACATCGGAGTGTTACGTTCACCGGTTAAACGGGTAAGATTGGCATCAGGGAGCCGGTGAACAATAAAAAAAAAAAGCAAGTTCAACTGGTGATGAAATACAAAAGGGGCACTTTAAGAAGCTATTTTAATAACCCATAATTTAACTGACATACAACATTGACACATAACATGAAACTGACACATGAAACTGACATACAACATTGACACATAACATAACATGAAACTGACATGAAACCGACATACAACATTGACACAATAACATGAAACTGACATGAAACTGACATACAACATTGACACATAACATGAAACTGACAGATATAACATGAAACTGACATACAACATTGACACATAACATGAAACTGACAGATATAACATGAAACTGACATACAACATTGACACATAACATGAAACTGACAGATATAACATGAAACTGACAGATATAACATGAAACTGACAGATATAACATGAAACTGACAGATATAACATGAAACTGACAGACATAACATGCAAATGAAACTGACAGACATAACATGCAAATGAAACTGACAGATATAACATGAAACATACACATATAACATGAAACTGACATACATATCAGAAATAAATACAATAAAGAACCCAACTTAATACCTAACAATAATACTAATCCTATATGGAGGCAATGTAGAAAAAACGGACAAGGGGAAGTGATACTTATGACCGTGTCCAAGTGGTGTTAAGAGCTGGGTGATGGTGGAGCCCACGGCAGTCCAAG
>NC_059293.1:14353794-14356294 GCF_017591435.1 Portunus trituberculatus
ATATATATATATATATATATATATATATATATATATATATATATATATATATATATATATATATATATATATATATATATATATATATATATATATATATATATATATATATATATATATATATATATATATATATATATATATATATATATATATATATATATATATATATATATATATATATATATATATATATATATATATATATATATATATATATATATATATATATATATATATATATATATATATATATATATATATATATATATATATATATATATATATATATATATATATATATATATATATATATATATATATATATATATATATATATATATATATATATAAATATATATTACATAAGTTTTTTCTTTTAGCTTCCAGTAGTGACATGTGGCTTCCTGTCTCCAACCTTTACACTTCATTTGCTTTCACTCTTATAAAACTTGCTGAACTAAAAACATATTGTTTTAGCGAGGTACAAATTTTCAATTGCTACACGTTTTGAATTCTTTCTGTCTTTTGTTTGGTCTGGTGAAGATGTCACATAAGTAATGGCCACAACATAAATGAAATAGAGATTGACAAAAACAAAACAACCATACCAAAAGTAAGTGTCGTGCTTTTCTTTTCTCGTACTCTTTTTTCCATACATTCTCTTTATTTTGTATTTTGTATTATTTTATGGGAAAAAAAATCATCTAACATTTCTTTTTATTTATTTTTTGTCACACGAGTTTTCATTATATATAGAAAATAAATTTAAGAAATGTTAGCGTAATGAAATGCCAGGGAAATAAGTTAAGTAAGTATGAAGTATAAGGAAATAGAGGGAAAATTGAAATATCATATACACAAGACAGAGAAAGCAACATAATAACTACACACAAAAATATACACCAAAGAAAGAGACTACGTACATCGATCATATTAGGGTTTGTCGATCTTACCATGCTGCTGAATTAATTAAAGGCAACTTACAGCACATGACCAAAGGAACACTTCGGATTCTTCTGCCGATGCTCTTTAAACTTACAGAAATTCAGTAATAAGGCAATAAGACAACAGATAAGTATGGAGATCGTACCAAAACGAGAGTTCTGGCTTACTTACGCCACGAGGTTAGCGATGAGGCGTAACCAGCGATCTGAAAAAAAAAAAAAAAAAGGTTAATGGGGAACAATAGAATGAAATTATCAAAATACTGAGAGGAAATGTTTGTTGTTTTTCATACAGGGGAAAAAAGTGTATGCCGAAAGTACTTCTTCCATTAGTCTACACCAGAAATTTTGAAGAATCAGAAAAAAATTACAGGAAATATACCTTGAAAAATCCTATAATTACAGAGAGGATATTATCAGGCAGCAGAAAAACAGGATGGAAAAAAAGCATTGTAGATTTGCAAACACACTAAAATTCAGGGTTCTCAGACTGCATAATGGTAGAGAATGTTTACGTGAAGACCAGGTTAAGGCAAGTGGAAGCAAAGATGACACAAACAACATAATTGAGATCAGACTAACACACTCAGAGAGCCAGCGCTCAAGTGGGCCATTTTCTAACTTTCCTTTTTTTGCCCTTGGCTGGTCCTCTTCCCTACGTAAAAAAAAAAAAAAAAAAAAAAAAAAATCAGAGCAACGGCATTTTTCGAACATTAGATAAATGACAATAGAGATGAGGGGGTACGTTCAATATAAGATGCTTTACAATGTTGTTTTGGCCTTGCTATGGGATTCTATACGTATTCTCTAGAGACTGCCACCATCAGACTGACTTTTTCTTTAAGGTTTTGTTCTACTTTGCTATATATCCCCTCCATAAAAATGAATAAAACATGATAGAAGCTACAAGAAGAAATCTCCTTCACCCAAGTTACTTCATGTATCCATAAAACATAATTCATGATGCTTTTGCTCAGGTAGATGTTTGTCAGCCCATAACCTCAAGAGGGATAAATAAACAGAATCATTTGCATAAATAGATATAAGACAGTTACTTACATTTCCTAGCAATAACTAGTCTGATACGATATATATATATATATATATATATATATATATATATATATATATATATATATATATATATATATATATATACACACACACACACACACACACACACACACACACACACATAATGTATAAAAACGATTCATTCCTTCACCTATAATCGAAAGGTTTTTCTTCTCAGAACACAATAATATGCAATTATTAATATAAAATGGCTGCGGCACAAAAGTTTGACAAGTGTTTGTAATGCTGCATAATTATGGTGTGACTGCCACGGATTCTGATTAGTTGTAACAGGCCTACTGGCACACATGTGACGGCCCCGCCCACACACACACACACACACACAAACACACACATCTATCTATACAATTTGTCCGTCACATTAACCTATACAAAATATTTACTGCACTCAATACCCATTAACAAGCCATTCTGTCTAGCCACAGCATCGTTGTTACTACACCTTATCTATACTGATT
>NC_059293.1:14361294-14368794 GCF_017591435.1 Portunus trituberculatus
AAGCGTTCCTCTCTTGGTTTTTCCTTATTTATGGAGGAAAACGCGCACACACAATTCCCCGCAAAAACCAATCCCCAATGCGTTTTATTCTTGCAGTACATATCCTGAGCACAGCACAGGAGAGCTCCCTCATATAAAGACTGAAAACGTGGCTCCAGAATCACTGTAAGTCTGCATGATCCTTGAAAATACAATGTACTTTTTTTTTTTTTCTATCCTTCCCTCACCTCCCTCAGAAATATAGTGTGTTTTCATATCTGTGTGTGTATCGAACAGAATACACCAATGTTATGAGCAATTAAAGTGCGAAATAAGGCAGAGATATAAGCAAGAATGAGAGAGGAGTGTTTTACCATACGAAATCCAATAAGGGCAAAGGTAAAGGCAGGTTAAGAGGTAAATTAACGTACACGTGTAGGGATGCAGGCAAGGCGTGTAGGAGTGAAGACACCTGTTGATTGATCGCATGAGAATCAGGACATGCAGGTGGTAGAGCGAGCGCGAGGGTCATGAGCGTGTAGGGGACGGTGAAAAATACGTAAAAAAAGCTATAGAGGGGAGGCAGGGCATGGTGGCTGATGGCTGGCGATAACAGACTTGGTGCACTGAGCTTTAAGATTGCAAAGACACGCAAAGCTGACCCTAAGACACGTTTTAGATACAAGTATATGAGTGTATCTTGAGAAAATATAGATAATTGTTGGTATTTTTATCAAACTTAGTAGAAAATACATTGTTTTTTTTCTCTCTTTTGAAGGGAGCGGTATTTTCAAGCGACTGACTTCACTCTACTTTGAAGATGTCTAAGATCACACGAAATTAATCGTAAACCACAAGTATACGAGTGTGCTGTGAAGAAATACAGATGGTTCTTGGTATTTTTCGGAGACTTACTAAGTTGTATTTAAAGATAGTAATGACACACACAACTAACTCAAGTAAGAAGTATACGAGTGTGCTACATGTAAATAAAATAAATGTATTTTTTCTTTTTTTTATAGTTTTTATGGTGTATTTTAAGACCTCACAGACACACGGAACTGATACTAAGACATGTTTTAGGTGAAAGTATATGAGTGTGGTATGAAATCTGTCTGTCGATATTTTTTGTCAATGTGCAAAGTAATGTCTTTTTTCAGATAGAGAGCAACAAGGCGTTTATTGACCTGAAGTCCCAAGACACTCAAAATTAAACCTAAGACATTTTGGGTGTAAATGTATCAGAGAGCAATAAAAGAAAATACATAGTTGCCTGCACTGATACTGTATGCAGATCAATGTTTTTTTTCAAAGGTACAGCGATGTATTAATGAATCTAACGGTACAGGTGTGTTCAGCTAGGAGTATGCCGTTCATGGCGCCCACACCTTCACTGAGAAACTCCCCAAACACCCGCGTCACACTCCCACCGGAGGCACGATTATTGTAATTTGAGAGTAATTGATAAAATTTGCAGCTAATTATCTGCATATTATGTGGAATTTGTATTGACATGATGGCACTCAGTATGTAAGAAGTCATTAGTTGCTGAAAATCATTCCATATCATATATATTTCAGGGTATATTTTTCTACAACAAGAATACTGAAGATATGCGTCCGTCTTCTTCCTGAGTCCACGAGAGAGAGAGGGCTTCCTGTATTTTTACTGAAGTTCAATGCCCTGAACGACGCGGCGGAGCGGGGGGTGCGGCGCAGTGACCCTAAGGAGCAGTGGGATGGCGTCGTCTAGACACCGCCGCATCTCCGCCCGGCCGCCTAGACTAAACCTACTCAACGTGTTCTCTGCTTTGAATGTCTAAGCCAAGACATGGGATAGAAAAAAGAATTAATAATGGCAATTACAACATATAACTAAGAGCTATTTTCTCCGTTACTTATCAGGAAAACTATTTGACATTTAGAAAGCACCGAGTAAAAACACTTGCAGTTTCAACAAAATCATCGAGTGGAAGTGTAAAGATTTAAGAAAAAGATAAAAAAGAAATAGAAAAAGAATCTCCTTGCTAAACATAAAATAAATAATTTCAGAGGATTTAATATACAAAATGATCAGCCATGAAATTGAAAATAATAGAATTATATTTCCAAGTCAAGAAAATACATGAGAACAGAAATGATCACGAGACTGGAGGCAGACACCCCAAGACACCAGACGGGATACAGCAAGACGCGTGGCCAGAAATAGTACTGGCAGGAAATAGCGATAAAGAGTCAGGAAAGGGCGGAGTGAGGGAAGACGACCCTTCTGACGGAGGAAAGAAGTATATCAGCGTTCATAATGTAAATTAGGGAAGCAATAAGGGGATGACACGCTAAAGAGGGGAAGGAAGGGGAAGGAAGGAAGGAAGAGGTGTGAATGGAGGCAAAGGAGTGAGAAGTTGCCTCAAGGGGCGTATTACCGAGGGGAGAGTCGTAAGGATGAAGCTGTGAATGAGACGAGGGGAGAGGGTGTGGACGAGCAGGTAAATTACAGGGGACAGACGGCAGGTGATAATTGGAGGAGGGAGGAACATGAGCTGATAATGGTGGTGGAAGGTTAACACCGAAGGAAGAGAGGGGAGGAAACTGACCAATGATGGGAGAAAAGTGGTTATGATCGAGCAAGGGGAGGAAAAGCAAGGCACCTTCTCCACCTCAAGGAGACTCACCTGTCACAAAGAGTACATAGCTCTATAAAGGAAAATCTACCTTTTTTTTTAGAGATGCTCTCTCTCTCTCTCTCTCTCTCTCTCTCTCTCTCTCTCTCTCTCTCTCTCTCTCTCTCTCTCCTAAATATATCAGTTAACACGATAGCTCCAAGAGAGGTCGACTTCAGAAAATCCTCTGGGTATATTTTCGCCTGGATCTGGAGAGGACCAACGTTCAGAACTACAAAAACGTGTCTTCGTATAAACTTTATGCGGAAGAGAAAATATATCACGAAGACCAAATGTTCTCGCGTGCATTTTGCTTACAGAGGAAAACATTAGCATGTCATCTTGGTGTATTTCCTTGTACATGTCATTCACACGACAAAATGCTTAACATAACAATTCTGAAAATTGTTATATTTGTTAACTTTCCATCTTCATTTATTCATCTGTCCATTTTTCCTGGCCGCTGCGGACAACACACCTCCGCAAGACTAAGTCAGGGCAGCGCAAAGAGACGTGTCGCCGCGGTGGGCAGCAGCACGCCGCTATGTCAGGCGTGCAGGCAGCTACTGTCATGAGAATAAAATAACTCCTGAAACCTGTCACCTGAAATGCATAAAGTTTTGTGAATGCGTTTTGTCGACAAGGCGAGTTTAGTTTCGGGTGGGCGAAAAAAGGAACAGGACTGTCAGGGAAGACGCGACAGAACACGATAATGCCAGAAGCAGAAATTATAATTCATGCACCTGCCGCCGGGGGACGAGACACACCAGAGCCGCGTCTGACATGACACACCTGCCTGGGAGAGGAGGTCATACTGCGGGAAGTAAGAGGTCACAGAGGAGGGGAAGGAAATGGGACGAATGAGAGTTAGGAGAGGAGAAGCGATAGGGGGATGAGGAGGAGGATGAAGTGGGTGTTGGCTGTGCGATATATATAAGCTGCCATGTGAAAAAAAATAGGGATGAAAAGTTATATTGCCTTCCTATATTATGCAGCGACGGCCATCTATCAGACGTTGTATTTACAGCTACGGTGAGATATAGTGGAGAGCAAACATGAATTAAGGTTTATGCTTACATGGAAGTGATTTACAAGAAATTTTCACCACTACCCTCACCCTCCTACATCCTCCTCCTCCTCCTCCTCCTCCTCTTCCTACGCCTCCCTAGGCAGTGAGTGGTGTGCTGGCGGCATTCGTACATGCAGTGAGGCAAACAAGGAAGAGAAAACATCCTCCTGCATTATCCCCAGCAGTGGCTATACCGTAGCTCTCCAAGCCGCCTGTGTGTTCGCCTCTCTTACTGGCCAGCCATGACTTTTTTTTTTTTTGTCACTCTCCAAACTGTGGTAACGAATGGCCGCAGACTCATCAGCTGCCGGCACACAGGAACCTAGGTGGTGGTGGTGGTGGTGGTGGTGGTGGTAATGGGTGGAAGTAGTAGTAGTAGTAGTAGTAGTAGTAGTAGTAGTAGTAGTAGTCGTAGTAGTAGTAGTAGTAGTAGTAGTAGTAGTAGTAGTAGTAGTAGTAGTAGTAGTAGTAGTAGTGATAGTAGTAGTAATAGTGGTAGTAGTAGTAGTAGCAGTAGTAAGGATAGCAGTTATGTTGTAGTTGTTACATAAAAAGAACTAAATATAGTTAGAAGAACCATGTATTAGATTGCACACACTCACACACACACACACACACACACACACACACACACACACACACACACACACACACCACTCCCCTCTTATTACACACACACTGCTAAAACTAATGACTTGGTAAGGTGTAACAGCCACGCCAGGTGTCATGCCTCCAGGTAAATCTTATTAGCCCAATGGAGTAATTAGGGACAGGTGACCACAACACCCTGACACTCCTCTGAGGAAAGGAAGACCCACACCTAATACATCACTTACTTTTACCAGCGTCACACATATACAATCAATTTCAATGAGAAAAAAATCCTCTAGATCTTAATCCTCATAATTCAAATAACAAAGAAAATAAGAACATGAGAAAATAAAAGAAGCTGGAAGAAAGCCACGAATTTCCACCAATCACTCTCATCCATAATTGGTAGAAATAAGGAAAAAGTAAGACATACCACAAGGATCTTTCGTATTTACAGTGCAGTGAGGGAAGGAAGAACTGGATGAGAGAGCGAGAGGTGAGAGGAGGGTGATCTCAGCAGACACCCGCAGGAGAGAGACAGGGGAGAGGAGTGAGTGAGTGAGTAAAGAAAAGTGTGAATGGGATTATTCCACAGAGGGTGAGATGCACTGCCGGGGACTAGCTGTGTTTTATCGCGTTCTGCGGAGTGTGAGGGGCAGGCAAGGCGGGGGTGGCTGATGGCAAGGTAAAGATGTGGTGACGATGTTGTATTGAGAAGGCGTGTGATTGTGACAGTAGTGATAGTGGTAGGGGAGTAGTATATGTTGTAGAAATAGTAACACCAGTAAAGACGGTGGCGATATTGTGGTGTGAGGACGTGTGATTATGACTGTAATAATGATATCTGATAAAGGTGGTGACAGCGATTGGAGAAACAATAATAGTAACAGAGAAGCAATAATTGTAGTAATATTAGTATTGGAAAATATAGTAGTAATGACACTGTGGCTCAAGTACTGTGATTGTAGGAGTAGTAATGGAGATAAAGAAATAAAATGCTGATAAAAATATATATTAATAGTCTTGAACTAGCATTGCAATAACAGTGGTATTGTTGTTATGTTAAGAATAATTTAAAGCATCATCATCACCAGCAGCAGCAATAAGAGTAGTATCCATAGTAAGAATTGTAGTTACAGCAGAAGTAGAAGTAAACTATGATAGTGGTGGGTACCATCTTTGTGAAGAGTCACAAATTCAGATAAAAATAAAAATACGGTACTAACGATGATGATAAAAATGAAGTATGTTACTAAAACTGATGATGGTAGTCGAAATAATAATGATAATAATAATAATAATAATAATAATAATAATAATAATGATAATAATAGCAATAAAAATAATAATAATAATAATAATAATAATAAAAATAATAATAATAATAACAATAATAATGATAATAATAATAATAATGATAATAATGATAATGATAATAACAATAATAACAATAATAATATTAATAATAATAATAATAATAATAATAATAATAATAATAATAATAATAATAATAATGTACACACATTCAGAGAAATCGGAGAGGAAAGGTTGAGGGTAACACATGTGTAAGGAGTTGAGTTTATTCTTGATCGGTTTCGCCTACAGGTTCCTTAGAGGAACTGAACAAGCTGTAGACGATACGGGTCGGGAATAAACTCAACTCCTTACACCTGTGTTTCTCTCCACCTCCTCCCGTCAAATACTAATAATACTACTAATAATAAAAATAATAAAAAATATTAAATAATAAATAATATTAACAAACACGATGAGAATCATGATATAGCAAGTATATATATTTACCAACATAATTTAGCAATTTTGAATATGAAAATATACTAAACATACATGTATGCTACCTTCTTTTGCATTTTGCCAACCTCCTTAATGCTTGAAACGAAATATAAAAAGAAATTTAATAGTGACAAAATAAAAGAGAAAGGAAAAAGAAAGCATTTCAACGAAGTAATTTCCAACATGAATGAGAAAAGGTCCTTGACAGTAAGAACATTCATCTACCTGAATACATTCCCCATGACTCTCTCTCTCTCTCTCTCTCTCTCTCTCTCTGTGCGCCATTTTGAGAGCAAGTTCTAGGATTAATGGAAATCAAAAGCATCCCAAAGGTTCAAGTAATGCAGTCACTAATGAAACAGGTGAGCGGAGAGGAACAGCCAACAGGTAACATTGAGATACGCAATGTAACAGGTAAACTTAATAAGATGTCAAGGTGTTCGATGCTGCATTTATAATTATCAATGAATTCCGTGTTATATGGTGTGAATTAATTTTAGAGCCCAATTATTGCTTGTGTGTGTGTGTGTGTGTGTGTGTGTGTGTGTGTGTGTGTGTGTGTGTGTGTGTGTGTGTGTGTGTGTGTGTGTGTGTGTGTGTGTGTGTGTGTGTGTGTGTGTGTGTGTGTGTGTGTGTGTGTATGTGTGTGTGTGTGTGTGTGTAAGTGTGTGTCATGCATTCATAAGTTTACTGATAGTGAAATGAAAAGAGATTAATTCCTGATGAAAATATTATGGTATTTGTACAGGACTTAGGAAGGAATTAAAAATATTGGCTAAGTTCTGAATACATAATGCATAAAAATGATTTAGTACGAGGAGCGGCAGTAGCCAGGCCGCATATTACTTAGGTCAATTTAAAGGACAGAAATTTGGTGTTGCAATATACAATTTACTCTAATTAAATGAAAGTAAATAGGCTCATTTTTCCATGAGCAAGAGAGAGAGAGAGAGAGAGAGAGAGAGAGAGAGAGAGTATAATAGCATGTTTACATTTGTTTAGTATGTAACTATATGTAGCCATGTATGTATGAAACGCAAGTACTAATATATATAATCCACAAAGTGATAATTTTGTTTAGGATACGAAGCAAAAAACAGAAGAAAACAATAACAAGAACATGTCAGCATTGGGGGAACACAACTGAGATCAGCTGACACCAATGAAAATGTTGGAAGTTTTGTTGTCTTTTGGAAAACCACCCTTTCCCCTACTCTTCCTCCTGTTCCTCCCTCTCCTACACCTCCTCCTCTTGTCCTAACCTCTCCCACCTCTCCCTCCAGGCAGCATGACACACCACATGACCAGCCACCACCACCTCCTCCTCGTCCTTGTCTCTCCCCACTGTCACACTCCCTCTATCCCTTGTCCTGACCCTTCACACTCGTAAATTCTTTTCCTTACTTCT
>NC_059293.1:14373794-14381294 GCF_017591435.1 Portunus trituberculatus
CTTATCTCACGCTGGGGAATTAAAGACTATATATAACTAATTCGTCCCATGTCTCCTCTTGCGCTCCTGTGCGGAACCGCGAGGGGCCTCAGAACTGAAGCCACAAGAAAAACTCTTACTTAATGTACGACATCAAATTGTACTTTGGAAAGGTATTCACCTTCATTTAAAGTAAAATTCCTCGCGTGTGTCCTACGCAGCCAGGAAAATACAAATTTTCTTGTGTGTATCTATGAGCGCGAACGTGTGTGTGTGTGTGTGTGTGTGTGTGTGTGTGTGTGTGTGTGTGTGTGTGTGTGTGTGTGTGTGTGTGTCATATATATATATATATATATATATATATATATATATATATATATATATATATATATATATATATATATATATATATATATATATATATATATATATATATATATATATATATATATATATATATATATATATATATATATATATATATATATATATATATATATATATATATATATATATATATATATATATATATATATATATATATATATATATATATATATATATATATATATATATATATATATATATATATATATATATATATATATATATATATTTAAGTATTTATTTACTTTCATTTATATGAGTCAACATTCTCTAAGGTGAAAATATCATTAGAGTTGGTGGCAGTTTTTAATACACATGAAAATAAAAGTGTTCAAGGGACGCCAAGTATCATGAAGGTTAATATCATTAACTGCAGCTTGCGCATTATTTTTTAATGTTTCCTTTTTTTATTTTTGCGATATATTACCAATTTATACATAAAAGTTCCATTCACATCGCATGTTCTTTAATATATGTTGCATTTTCTAAAGTTTTGATTTAAGCTTTCAACATGTTTGCCACGAAGTGCTGGTGCCACATGAGGCGCTTCCCTGCACACTGGCTGCCTTGGCACTGTCACTCTCCTAATTAGGGAATATCTCCCCCACCTCTCTCTCTCTCTCTCTCTCTCTCTCTCTCTCTCTCTCTCCTACTTTTTCTCGCTATAAGTATTTACCTCAGTTTTCGCCTTTTGGTTTTGTATACACCAGATTCCATTCCCCACACTACGTACACATAAATGCAGCAACATGCAAATGCCTTTCGAAAATTACATGTTTAATTTCACACCAACTGTGCGAACCTTGGAACTCTTCCCATGGAGCTCCGTTTCCATGTCAGAGTTCTGTTCTTCTTTACCATGAACCGTCCCTTGCCTCCCATCACGTGTATCAATAAAGGTAATTTCTTCGATTCCTTCTTAACGTTCTATCACAGGTAAGTCATATGATTCTTATATGTAGCAAACGTAAAACAAAACTTGAATATTAAAACGTAAGAAATAAGCTGTAGTGAAATGTGTGTGTGTGTGTGTGTGTGTGTGTGTGTGTGTGTGTGTGTGTGTGTGTGTGTGTGTGTGTGTGTGTGTGTGTGTGTGTAGTATGGTTAATGATGTTTTATTTCATTTAGCTTTTCTTCCTGTTTTGCGTTCTTATTATTGATAGAAATGTTATTATTATCGTTATCATTATCATTAATACTATTATTATTGTTATTATTACAATTTTTTTCCATTTTTATGATAATTATTATTAACATTATTGATATCATCCTTATATTCGCTATTACTCTATACTACTACTACTACTACTTATACCACCACCACCACCACTAGTACTACTACTACTACTATTACAACTACAATTACTGCTACTACTGTTGTCGTTGTTGCTGCTGGTGTTCCTGCTGCTATTTCTACTACTACTACTACTACTACTACTACTACTGCTACTACTACCACTACTACTACTACTACTACTACTAATGATAACAATAATGATAATAATAATAATAACAATAATAATAATAAAAATAATAACAACAACAATAATGCCAAAAATAATAATGATAATAATAATAACGATAAAATTAATAAATGATAGCAATGCTAATAACAATTATAAGAATAACAAAAATAAGAATAAGAATAATTGTACTAATAATAGCAAGAAGATTGATAATAATGATAATAGTACTACTACTACTACTACAATTATAATTATTATCATTGTGGATGGGTGGTGAAGGGATACGCGGGCTGTGGATGAGTACCTTATTAAATAAAGTACTCATCCACAGCCCGCGTATCCCTTCACCACCCTTCCACAAGTTGTCATTATGTTCTTACATTATTATTATTATTATTTTTATTATTATTATCATTATTATGATTATTGTTTATATTATTATCATCATTATTATTATTATCATAATCATTCTTCCTCTTCTTCCTTTTATTTTTATTACTATTATTATTATTATTATTATTATTTTTATTATTATTATTATTACCATTATTATTATTATTATTTTCATTATTATTATTATTATTATTGTTATTATTATTATTTTTATTATTATTATTATTATTATTATTATACTTGTTATTACTAATTCATACTATTAATATGCTTCTACTGCTACTACTACTACTACTACTACTACTACTACTACTACTTCCACTATTATTACCACCACAAAATATCACTACAATTACCTCTATCAATAACACTAACACTAACATCATTATCATTTCTACGCAGTTAAATAGAGTCACACTATCAATAATTCATCATGACTGATTGAACGAAAAAAAAAAAGACTATTGCTACAAATGCAAACTGACTTAAAAGTAGCAATAAACACAAGTTGAAAAAAATGGAAGGTAATGCACACACACTTACTGAAATTGCATGACGCTATTAAAAAAGAATAAATATAAACAGGTAACACAGCACGTTGCTTTCAGTCGCGACGTCCTGCCTGTCTTCTGTAAATAGCTCCGTCACCTGTCACCAATGTTGCGTTCACTCAGCCTTGGGGTGATGACACGCCTCATCTTAAGCGACAGTTGCTGATTGCTTACTAAACTACTGATGTTCAGGGTGTTTCGTGAGGTTTAGCTTGAGTTATTGTGCATTAAGGGCATTATTATTGTTCGTTTGTAAGCTTTTTATTGAAGCTTTATATATAACTATTTTATATAAATTCTTTTTAAGCTGAAGCTTTACTTATTATGTGAAATTATATTATTTTCTACAAATTTCACACTAAAGTTTTAGAAACTTACAGAAATTATTACTAATGTTTTATAAAATTTATGGCGAAAACTTATAAACCGCAATTATATATATATATATATATATATATATATATATATATATATATATATATATATATATATATATATATATATATATATATATATATATATATATATATATATATATATATATATATATATATATATATATATATATATATATATATATATATATATATATATATATATATATATATATATATATATATATATATATATATGAATTGTGCATAACTTACACAGCATTTTAGATAGGGTATATAGATTAATTAATTTCTAATGTATCATGTTAATTTCACTAACTTATGGTTGATGTAAATGCATAAATCATAAGTAAATTTATCTTTTTATAAGATTATACATTGCATTCAGCGATTTACGGGATTTTTAAAATATCTGTGTATCTCAACCGGAGAGAGGAGAGAGCGAGAGAGAGAGAGAGAGAGAGAGAGAGAGAGAGAGAGAGAGAGAGAGAGAGAGAGAGAGAGAGAGAGAGAGAGAGAGAGAGAGAGAGAGAGAGAGAGAGAGAGAGAGAGAGAGAGAGAGAGAGAGAGAGAGAGAGAGAGAGAGAGAGAGAGAGAGAGAGAGAGAGAGCGAGCTTAATTTAAAAGGCTCACACTAAGGCAGCCTC
Source organism: Portunus trituberculatus (assembly GCF_017591435.1). Taxonomy (NCBI): domain Eukaryota; kingdom Metazoa; phylum Arthropoda; class Malacostraca; order Decapoda; family Portunidae; genus Portunus; species Portunus trituberculatus. Next base: position 14,377,613 of record NC_059293.1, read on the forward strand.
CAAACTGACGAGGTGACCTGTGGCTCCCTGTGGCAGCCCGCACGGCCTTGCTCGTTCCAGGAATTTGGCATCATCAGCGGGAATAGTGTCATTTGGGTGCCGGTCATCAGCGGGCGTCGACGCAGAGCTGAACACTTCTCTCTCTCTCTCTCTCTCTCTCTCTCTCTCTCTCTCTCTCTCTCTCTCTCTCTCTCTCTCTCTCTCTCTCTCTCTCCCAGAGCATAGATTGAAAAACAGACAAACTGATAGATACGTAGGCAGCTAAGAGACAGATAAGTACTTAAACATTGGTAAATATGTTGACAGATGTACGAATATATACAGGTAAATAAAGACAGTTAGATAAGTAGATAAATAGAAAGATAGAGAGGTGGATGCAGTCATACACATTAAAGGCGTATTATTCCAACGTTTAGCAATTTTATAAGGAATATCTTGCCCTGATGAGAACGGAGGGAAAATAAATAAATATAGGACGGGAGAAAGCGCAAAGTGTGTCCCAGATGCTTGATTGAGGCTCAGAGCGTGGTGCAATATTTTCATCACTGCATCTCTAGACAAAATCACACACACACACACACACACACACACACACACACACACACACACACACACACACACACACACACACACACACACAAATACAAGAAAGGAAATTAATTCAACGAATTTTTTTAAGTAATTGGCCATCACTGATTATTCAATGTCTTGATATACATATATTCAAACAAATTCTAAGAGCAGAAAGAATTCGACTATAATTGAACTCATATTTATCATTTCTTTCATTACACGCCGTGTTTGCAAACCTCGTGGCGTGGTGGTGATGCGGGGGTTCACCAAGTCTTCACCGGTGCAAGGCTAAGATAACACAGGAGTCTGATTGTGAAAAATGCGACTCAATACACTGATACAACCTAGTTCATCAGCGCGGTGTCAGGGAGGTAATGAGGAAAAGTCACTCATTGCCTACCTGCGTTCCCTGCTCTTACCGTCTGCTGGCTGTTTTCAAGCTGTCTGCCTATTTACACGATCAGGTAGGGGTGAATTTTACTGGTTTCTAGGTATTCTAGATAGATATTTTATGACGGATTTATGAATTAAGATCTAATTCATAAATTTAATTCTTCCGTAAGTATATTTAGCTTTATATTATCTATTTCATTACCAAGAAAATATATGATATAAATTCGGATACACATATATGAAAAAATACGAAATCAAATAACAATACAGCTACTAGAACCAATTAAATTAATGGAATTTAGCAAAGTTGAAGTAAGAAAGCTATACATCTCTCAACTTAACGAATGGAAAAAAAAAAAAATTATGACCATCGATCATACTCTGAAGGAAACAATAAGATCAAAGATGGGCATATAAAAGGTTTATCTTAAAACAATGAATAACAGACATATAGCAAATATACCGCTGACAACAGACAGACACACTAAATAAACAGTTGGATAGACAGTCATACACATTCTTAGTGAATTATTCCAACATTTCGCAATTTTAGAGAAAAAGAAGACGGAAAAATGAAGACACACAGACAGACAGACAGACAAAGAAACGGATGATACACACACACACACACACACACACACACACACACACACACACACACACATACAGGAGCCGTAGAAGTGCGTTAATATTGCATGATGGCCGAACACTGCCCCAAAAAATACAGTAATAACGCTCTAAAAATAAAATAATTAGGAAAAAATTGCCAGGATCATTAATAAACCCAGAAGTGAAAATTAAGAACGCAGCGTTGCTTTAATATCCATTACGGTGAAGAGAGAGGCCGTGGCAGGGACAGCAGAGGCTCAGCGGCAACCCCTGCAGCCACAGCAGCTCACAGGCGGAGGGACGTCCTGCGTGTGCCTGCAGTCCCTTACATTAACTATACCCACCCCTTCCCTCGCCATGCGCCGCACCATGCACATGTACAGCCTCCTCATGTCACTCGGAAAACGACAGTGCTTCATCATATCTTCAAGTCCAAATCATTTCGTCACTCGGTACCACAACTTACCCATTACTTCTACACAAATATCCCGGGCTGCAGCTCACGTGCCTTGCACCGGTGAGCCAGCTGATGGTTCTCCTCCTCGCCATCTGAGATGTCCAGTCTGGGGTATCTTGGCGCCTCACCGTCACCACCATCGCCATCACACCTCATAACGACTAAAATAACTCCTGGCAGGCATACCACAGTGCATGTAACAATGTCCAGTAACGAGAGATCAACACATCACAACCACACGAGTCAGCAGGGCACGGGGACTGATGCTTGCAAGTGCTTGGGGAGCTGATGGGGGGTACAAGGGGGTGGTCTGGCGCCCCTGACGCATGGATGACGCATGACTCGGGCAAGAACTGGTCCAGGCAGGGCATGTGTGGGAAGGGACCACGGCTGCCATTATCAAGCACCGCGGAAGGGTGGACCCTTCTGCTTGCAGGTATCAAATGCATGCATTCTCCTTCTCCTCCTTCACACGCTAATGCGTTCCACCCCGAGGCTCACCAAAGCTATCGACCAAATTGTCTTTCAGATTTCTTTCCTCACCCAAACCTGTGTGGTGTTTAACATTTATCATTCCATCCATACATATGCTCACCTTTATGAATATATAGTACTAGGCAAACAATTGGGTATGTAAGTAAATTTATATATATATATATATATATATATATATATATATATATATATATATATATATATATATATATATATTTGTGGTGAAATAAAAATAAAAGGTTTAGGGCTAAGCAGCAGCATATATGCAAGTATATCATGTTTCATTGTTCCATAAATGTTCATTAGCTGAGCGTGCAGGAGTGAACTGCAGCAATTAAGAGGAATGTTGTGTCTCACACGTCGCCGCCACCACGGTGCCGCCCACCACTGCTACAACACAAACATGCACGGACTCAGTCTTGACGAAATGTTTTCATGTTTTCATAATACGAGCAATAATACTGTCATTTCGGACTTGTCTTCTTTTTGCTTTTCACACACACGGAAAAAACGACACACACCCAAACTATCTGGCAACTCACCTGAGGCGGCTGGGTGCGCGGCGCGATTACCCTGTGTGTGTGTGTGTGTGTGTGTGTGTGTGTGTGTGTGTGTGTGTGTCACAGAGATTGTACACACACACACACACACACACCGCTTTCCCAGTGTGTGGAGTGTGTTGTGGTCTCAGTCCTACCGAAGATCGGTCTATGAGCTCTGAGCTCGCTCCGTAATGGGAAAGGCTGGCTGTGTAACCAGCGGAACACCGTGGTGAATTACACCATGGCATGGGTAGTCAAATAATCTCTCTCTCTCTCTCTCTCTCTCTCTCTCTCTCTCTCTCTCTCTCTCTCTCTCTCTCTCTGTCTCTTTCTCTCTCTCTAATATGAGTGTGTGTGTGTGTGTGTGTGTGTGTGTGTGTGTGTGTGTGTGTGTGTGTGTGTGTGTGTGTGTGTGTGTGTGTGTGTGTGTGTGTGTGTGTGTTTGTACAAAATATATATCAGCAGACGAATTTCTGGCCCCCAGCGTTACATCGGAGACGAGCAGGAGGGTGGCAGGAGCGGCTGGTGGTGCGGGAAGCCAGCTGTCCAAGGTGATGGCGCGGTGGTGAGGCTGTCGTGTGTGTTTTGCAATATGTCAAAGGTTTCCACATGA
>NC_059293.1:14386294-14421294 GCF_017591435.1 Portunus trituberculatus
GCGTGATATATCATAGGTTGCTTCTCATCTGCTTAATAAAATTTATTCGTGAATATGACTAGAACTGTATGAAATTAACCTTTTGCTTAACGTGTTTCCATTTCTAAATGTAATCTAAAAAAGCACCGGCACTAAGACATTTAAAATTTTCCTTCATTACATGGGACAAAAAGAAGAAGAAAATATTAAGTGGATAAACTATAGATCATATGGTTCAAGGTATCGATACCCAATAAATAAAAAAAAAACAAATATACAAGCATACAATAATCAATAAAATAAAGAAAACAAAACAAATTAAATTAAGTAATCCAATGCTGCCCTGTCCTTTTCAAAACCTACACCTCAAAACAACATCCATCATATCAGCAATGCGAAAAAACTAAGCACATTTTGATCTGAATCCTTGGCACGTTTCAATCACCACTTGGATAAAAAGAAAAAAAAAAATCAAAACCTTGGCAGGAAAGAATACCCAGCAAGGATACCAGGGTGCAGAGATCCTCAACAACTCAAGTGGTGACGGGGAGATGAAAAAAAAAAAAGATGTTTAATAGAAAAGGAAATGGGAAACAAACAAGATTTACATATAGAGAAGAGTAAAGTTCGGGGTGAGTCAAAATATTCAATAGACAAATGATAGGAGTCATGGTAATAAGTGTGTGTGTGTGTGTGTGTGTGTGTGTGTGTGTGTGTGTGTGTGTGTGTGTGTGTGTGTGTGTGTGTGTGTGTGTGTGTGTGTGTGTGTGTGTGTGTGTGTGCGGGCGGGCGTGCGTGCGTTGTAGGTTTGTCAAAGGTCTTATAATGGTATAAAAACATCAAACTAATTAAAAGTTTTGGGGTTAAATTTGTCCAACATTAATACTTGAAAGTCTTCACGTGACTTACTGATGACAATAGTAGTAGTGGTGGTGGTGGTCCTGGTGGTAGTAGTAGTAGTAGTAGTAGTAGTAGTAGTAGTAGTAGTAGTAGTAGTAGTAGTAGTAGTAGTAGGAGGAGGAGGAGTAGTAGCGGCAACAGTAGTAAGAGTAGAGGTCGTAGTATTAATGGTAGTAAGAGTGGTGGTGGAAAACTGTTGGTACAGTGGTGGGATATGTTGTGTAGCAGCAGTAGCAGTAGCAGCAGCAGCAGCAGCAGCAGTAGCAGTACAATAGTAGCAGCAGTAGTAGCAGCAGCAGCAGTAGTAGCAGTAGCAGTGGTGGTGGTGGTGGTGGTGGTGGTGGTGGTGGCAGGAGTGGCAGTAGCAGCACAGCAGCAGCAGCAGCAGCAGCAGCAGCAGCAGCAGCGGCAGCAGCAGCAGCAGCAGCAGCAGCAGCAGCAGCAGTGCAGCAGCAGCAGCAGCAGCAGCAGCAGCAGCAGCAGTAGTAGCAGTAGCAGTAGCAGCAGTAGTAGCAGCAGTAGTAGTAGTAGTAGTAATACCAGATGTAGTAGCAATTATTATTATTATTATTATTATTATTATTATTATTATTATTATTATTATTATTATTATTATTATTTTATTATTATTATCATCATTATTATTATCATCATTATTATTATTATTGGTAGTAGCACCAGTAGTAGTAGTAGTAGTAACAGTAGTAGCAGCAGCAGCAGCAGTAGTAGTAGCAGCAGTGGCAGCAGCAGTGGCAGCAGTAGTGGTGTTGGTGGTAACGTTGGCGGCATTGTTGCTGATGGTGGTGGTGGTGGTAGCAGCAGCAGCAGCAGCAGTAGTAGTAGTAGTAGTAGTAGTAGTAGTAGTAGTAGTAGTAGTAGTAGTAGCAGTAGTAAGAAAATAAACAGAAAAGGTAATAATAATAACAGTAATAATAAAAATAAATAATAATAAATATAACAATAATAATAATAATAATAATAATAATAATAATAATAATAATAATAATAATAATAATAATAATAATAATAATAATAATAATAATAATAATAATGAAAGCAACATCAACAAGAACAGCAACATTAACTGGCCGTTGATTTTTGAGGACAAAGCCTTTTTGTTTTGGGGGGCACAGTAATTAGTAAGGGTTTTTTTTTTCTAAAATTTGTTTTGTAGTCTTTGGCCTCACTTCACGAAATAAAGTTTAAAAAATGATAAAAAAAATTATCATAATAATTCAATATACTGTTTCCCTTTCTCATATACTCAAAATGACAGACAAGAAGAAAGCAAGATAGATGCACAAAACGATGCTCATATATAAAGAGTTGAAGAGACATGCCCATTTTTCCTGCCCTATTCCGTTGTACTTATATACGAAAAGCTAATCATTCTTAGCTATTTCCTTGTTAACTCTATTACTACTAATGATGATGATGATGATGACAATAATGATAATAATATTAATAATAGTAATAATAATAATAATAATAATAATAATAATAATAATAATAATAATAATAATAATAATAATAATAATAATAATAATAATAATAATAATAATAATAATAATAAAAAGAGTAATAATAATCTTATATTCCCATACAAAGCTACTTGCAATCCTCTCTGAAAACACTCAAGCAAGGATAAAACTGTCATGCCTGTCTCATTGTAGAAATAAAACAACAAGGAGGCGCATCCCAGTTCCTTCACCCATTCCCTTTTACTTAATCTCCTTATATCATGCGTAAGCAAGGATTATTGATAGCAGTAGTAGTAGTAGTAGTAGTAGTAGTAGTAGTAGTAGAAAACATATTAATATAATAGTAATTGTAATAATAATAATAACAATCATAATAATAATAATAATAATAATAATAATAATAATAATAATAATAATAATAATAATAATAATAATAAAAATAATAACAATCTGACCAACAAGATGCAGACATGACGCGATGTTGTAGCTTTCCAAAAATTTCATACAAGACGAAGCCAAGGAGCGAGGAGTTTAAGGGCAGGACATGGATGGCGGCGAGGAAGCGAGGTGCAGAAGACAGGGAACACAAGACGAGGAGTGGCGCATCTTCGGTCTGTGGAGCATATGTTGATCTGTCAATACACTTTTTCCAGGTATTAAGAGAGTCAGCGTGTTTAAGATGAGAAAGAAAGTTTGGCATCCAGGTAACACTGAAGGAAGTAGGTGTGTTAGAGTGTATAAGATAACATAAACGTTTTGGTGTTCTAGTGACAAACAAGTGTAGTATGTGATAATATGATGAAATATGACGGGATGTTTAGTGTCCAGGGGATCAATGGCTGATGGAAGTGAAGACGTGAACAGGGATGCCGGAAGACTTGCCTGTAGAGGGGTTTTGTCGTGTTTGGATAAGTGTTAGAAATAATACAAAGAATACTAGACACTTATAGTTAATGCCATAAAAACAAAACATATAGTAATAATGATACTTTACTTCTTTTCCTCATCTCTTTTACTTATCTCTCCTTCATCACGTAGTTCTTCCATCTCCGTTCTCTTCCTTCGATGCCAGAAATAGTTTGACGATCAAGTATTAAAGGCAAAATCAAAGCTGATGCTGAAATTTTACAAGTGGTTGGGAAGCATAATTGTTTGTGACAGATATTTCCTGCAAGCTTTGACCATAAACCTCAAATTAGCAACACCAGAGTAACATGATGGAGTGTTTATATTATTAAAGAGGCAGCATCTTGAAAAGTAATTAGCGTTTTGAGAGAGAGAGAGAGAGAGAGAGAGAGAGAGAGAGAGAGAGAGAGAGAGAGAGAGAGAGAGAGAGAGAGAGAGAGAGAGAGAGAGACGCTCCATAATTAATGTGCCCTGCCACTCTTAAAATAATGAATGAAATAATGAATGAACTTGAAGCCTTAAAACTTCTATCAATTAAACTTCGGAACTCAGAAATAGTCAGGTGAAAAAAAAAAGCAAGACACGACTGTAATGGATTAAGAAGCCAGATAATAAATAGCACTGGAGATCATTTTAACATACATCAGGACCTTTTACGCCTACAAGTGATAAGGGAAAACTGCATAACACACAGGATACTAGAAAAAAGACAAAAATATAAAGAAAACTACAGGAAAGTACCAAGCCTTCACGTGGCAGCCATGCATACTTCAGAAAATTATTTTACTTTTCATTGATTTGTCTGATATTCTAATATTGTTTGTTGATTCGAGATCAAGATGGACGAAATGGAAAGAGATGATATACTGAATAAGAAAAAAACACCAAGTCGAGGAGACATAAACATAGATCTGAATGAATAGAAGCAAGTAATTTCTTTTTAGAGAGAAAAAAATCAAAAGAATATAAGAATTGACAAAATCCGAGAACTCTGAAAGAAGCCAAATTTAATTAAACGTGACGATATAATTAGTACAAGAGATTACAGTAATGAAGTATTGGCCACAAAAATACGTATTAATGAAAAGTGTATCTTCAGTCTCAAAACTCAAAATTAATCTCCCTTACCGTATAGCAATTCTTAGTTTCCTAATCAAGGGACTTATATTTATTCTTTTATCGTGTTATCGCATTACCTTATAGTTGCGTTTTTGCATTCTGACTCTCCAGCTGGTTTCCATAACGACTTACATCACTAGCCATCACTGCAGCATAACTTAGTTTTAGTTCGTTAATGAGTGAAATTGCTTCCCACGCAGTTTTGATCACTTAATTCAATCTTGAGACAAAACAAAGAGATTGTTTATTATATGGTAAGCTGAAATGTTTATTACTCAATTATGCATTTACTCAGAGCACACGGTTTTCAACTGTTAAGGCTGCTTAATTTAGTCACTGAGTTGTCTTCACATAAAGTTTTCTGCGACCACTATCTTTGTTGTCTTAGGAAATTCGCTTATATCTCACAGTGAGCAATTAGCGGCCCGAAAATAATTCATGGCAGTCAAAAAGTATGGATCTAACTCAGGAGTTCTTAAACTTTTGTCGTTAAGAACCACTTGAGTTATAAGAACATCTTCCCGAACCCCGAATAATCTGACATCGAAGAGAATGTTAATTTAGTGACTGATACTAACGCAATAGGCAATGGTACTTTGCAGGATATTATTAGATCAACCATCTAAGTATCCCTGGAAGGTTGATTTAGTGACTAACTCAATAAGCAATAGTACTGCAAGCGATTTTAATAGATCAGCCATCTAAGTACCCCTGGAAATCTTCTTGTGAACCCTTGGGGGCTCGCAAACTCCAAGTTGAGAACCCCTGATCTAACTGATGAGTCATCGAGACAATTTACCAGCAGCGAGGCCATAATTATTTTGTAAACCAGAAGTGCGATTGGCAATAAACCATATCGTCGTTTATGGGAGAGAAACAAACAAACAAACAAAAAAAAATAGTGTTTAGCGTTATTAAACAAACTCAGTCCTCGTAAGAGGGTTCACTTGCATATCAAGACACATATCATGAGAAAAGGATTAAGAAATAACAAATTGATAAACACAGACCAAATGGCAATAAACACACACACACACACACACACACACACACACACACACACACACACACACACACACACATCTTCGATGTTGGTTTAGATAATCCATACCAGAGGCTACAGGGTCAGCAGGCACAGAAGATCATAAAGGAGAAAATGACGGATCACGGCAGAGATATCCCTCATGCAGGCCTGGCATGCACGAGGTCTGGCTCGTGAGGGGCATGCAACTGTGGAGAGGATTGGCATAAACTACTGCCATATATGGGCATGCTTCAGGATCGGGCTAAAACATACTACCTGCAAGGATGCCTTATCTTTCTTGGGAACGTTTGAACATGCCAATGTAATGGAATGACACGCAAGCAGGTAAAAAACTGACATGCATTACTGGTTGGGGATGAGATATCTTGCTGGTATGCAGGGTCAGCAAAGACTGCAAGAGAGGGAAACATGTGCTGCAAGGCTAGGACGGAGCATATTCTTGAGCAGTTTTGGAGTATGATCCAGAACTGTATTAGAAGGCGAGGTAGACTGCAAGGTAAGACACTCTGCAGGCTTCAGAGAGATGCAAAGCTAAAGCATGTCTGGAGCGTGATAGTGGACGGTAATGCCGTATGTTGAAGGCGGTACTTGAGTTACATTGCAATACAGTCTTGGATACGAAGATTATATAAATTTCTGGATGACAATCTTAGGTGAAAAATAGGTAGGTATGCTTCTTGTAATGACTGCCCCATTTAGGTTTGATGGCTTCTTTTTTCATGTGTTATAAGTTCTTGTACTGTTTTTATACTTTAGCCAGGTTGTGAAATGCTGCAAGACATTTTCGACATGTATGATATATGACTTTCTGAGGGAGATGATTAATAAATAAAAGAAGCAACATACTGCCGACTCAATCACGTCGCACCCAAAGGAGGGAGGAATGAGAAATGCAAGGTGTGTAATGCGTGTAATGCAAGGTGTGAAATGCAAGGTGGTGCACGACATGAAAGATGACAGAGGATGAAAATACTTAGTTTTGATAACAATTAAACGACACTTGGCTATTCAAGACTATATACATTATTTTTTCCAGTGTGTGTGTGTGTGTCGTGTGCAGTGTTTGCGAGACACATCCCGTCCATCAGGCGAAGTGAAGGGCAGGTAATATAGCGTTACAGTTAAGAAATAAAATCCGCGCACTCACTAAATAAATTAAGAAAACAAATATATGTTTGCAACAATATATTTAATGGAACACTAAGTGACTTTTTGAAACTAGAAACTGACACAAAAACAATAAAACATCGTAGCAAAAACGGTTCCTAATCTTTACACAATACCAGAAGGGAGACAGTGCTTTCCTGTCACGCCCCCGCCACAACAGACCCTAGAGTGCCATCAGGCTGCCCGGAGCTGAGATAGATAGATAGATAGATAGATAGATAGAGAGAGAGAGAGAGAGAGAGAGAGAGAGAGAGAGAGAGAGAGAGAGAGAGAGAGAGAGAGAGAGAGAGAGAGAGAGAGAGAGAGAGAGAGAGAGAGAGAGAGAGAGAGAGACAAAAGAATTAACTGAGTAAAGAAAATATGGAAAACTGCAAGCGCAAGAAGGAATCAGGCTTATATGTATTAGTAATTGTATGAAACAATATACTGTAACAATTCTGAAGAAGGTACAAGTCAGACAACCCAATAGTGACAATGATGGTGAGCACTACCAGTTACAAAACAGTCGATACCCACGCTTCTCATCTGCTCCCCTTATGCCCTGAGCCTGTAACCGGTTATGCCCCAGATGCCCCGGCACAGTTGCCTTCCTTGTGTGACTCCAGGTGCTCATTTGACTGCTTTTACCAGTGAGGGCAGAGGGGCAGCTGATATGGAAGGACCAAAGGTTGCTCACTCTATATCAAAATCCAACATAGGCCAGAAGAGGGTGAAGGCAATTTTTCTTCAGTAAGAGGAGAACTGGTTTCGAAAAAAAGGAGAAAAAGCCTAAATAAAAGGCAAATACATTATCTATAATAAGTGGACAAACGTCTTGATTCCTCCCTTTTAATAGTGTTCAAGTCATAAGAAGAAAATAATACAGAAGCAGGCATGGACTTCCAGACTTTATCAGAAGAGAAAAGAAATTTGCGATTATAAGTTAACTCTTGCATCAGAGAGGTAGACAGAATAAGAGTTCATGTTTACTATGTAATATGATCTGATATTATAAATCAAGAAATTCATCATTTACATAGCATTCGTGTATACAGTTGTGATATTTCCATACTTTCTTCTGCTTCATGAGATCATAGGACCCTTTCTTCAACTAGGTATCAGTCACTTCAGAAATACCAAGGAAAACAGTACATAAGGTAATTAAAATCGTGAAGAAAACAATATATATATATACACACACACACACACACACATATATATATATATATATATATATATATATATATATATATATATATATATATATATATATATATATATATATATATATATATATATATATATATATATATATATATATATATATATATATATATATATATATATATGTGTGTGTGTGTGTGTGTGTGTGTGTGTGTGTGTGTGTGTGTGTGTGTGTGTGTGTGTGTCTATATATCTATCTGTCTATATCCATATCTATATATATATATATATATATATATATATATATATATATATATATATATATATATATATATATATATATATATATATATATATATATATATATATATATATATATATATATATATATATATATATATATATATATATATATATATATATATATATATATATATATATATATATATATATATATATATATATATATATATATATATATATATATATATATATATATATATATATATATATATATATATATATATATATATATATATACACAAGATTCCTCACCCTATGTCAAAATTCACAATAGGCGAGAAGAGGCTAAGGGTACCTCCTTTATCATGCATATATATATATATATATATATATATATATATATATATATATATATATATATATATATATATATATATATATATATATATATATATATATATATATATATATATATATATATATATATATATATATAGATAGATAGATAGATAGATAGATAGATAGATAGATAGATAGATAGATAGATAGATAGATAGATAGATAGATAGATAGATACACACACACACACACACACACACACACACACACACACACACACACATATATATATATATATATATATATATATATATATATATATATATATATATATATATATATATATATATATATATATATATATATTAGGTAGTAACCATAAAGGAGTTAGGACTTGTAATATATAAAAAAGAAAATCTGAAGGTAATAAAACAAAGGGAGTGTCTGAGAGAGAAGCAAAGTGATGTATACATGAGCTGAGGTTGTCAAGATAGGCAGAAGTAAGTATGCGTGATTACGTAGAAGGTTTGCGATGAGACTGTATGTAAATAATGGGAGAGACGAACCATGATATATATTTGAGCTTTGACTACCAGGACAAAGAAACTTAGGAAACATAAACTTTCTATAGGCACATTCCAAGGACATGAAGAAGGAGATATATTGAACAGCAAGTCTGTGGAAAAGATGAAAATAAAGGCAGGTGTGTGTTAGCTACGAGAACAACACAAAGACGCTGTCAAGTGCAGATTCTCCACAAGCGCGCTCCAAGGAAGTGAAGGTGCAGGCAACACAAAGGAACGTAAAGACAAAAAGCATAGGAGACCAACGAAGCGCAAAGAAACATGCAAGGAAATAACGCACACAAACCAAGAGATAAGGAAGACGAAGGAGGAGAAAGATGACGAAAAGGAAGGGAAGGAGGCATGCTGGAAGGCGGAGAGCAAAATACCCAGAAACGCTTCACCCCAAACGCCGCAAAGAACACAATGGCCGTCATATGCAAGATAAACAGAGGCAAGGCAGAGGCGTCGGGAGCAGGTAAGCCTCTGCCAGGTAAGAGAGGGTACGGGGAGGACCCACCAGGTAGAGGCACATTCAGGTAGACGAGAGAAAATGGGAGAGGGCTGTGGGGGCAGGGGAGGCTGATACAATGGTAGACAGGCGGGGATGGGTAGGGAGCGGGGGAAAAGAAGGGGGGGTCGGGAGGGATTATGAAGAGAGGGTTGAGGGGAGGAAGGGGGTGTGTGCGAGGGCCGGCCTAATACCGTCCCCGCGGCAACTACTGGCCGGCCATCTTGTTGTGGCTTGAAGGGGGGAGCGCCGGGGGGATCAGAGAGAGGGAGAGAGAGAAAGAGAGAAGGAGAGACAGAGAGGGGGGGATGGAGAAGCGAGAAGTGGGGGGGAAAAGAGAGGTCCGGTCATCAGCAGCTTCCGTCATCTCTCCTCTCTCTCTCTCTCTCTCTCTCTCTCTCTCTCTCTCTGAGCACGGGGCGGGCACTGGCGGGCGGACTAGGCTTCTCTCTTTCTCCTGCTCTCTCTCTCTCTCTCTTTCTCTCTCTCTCGGCTGCTCTCGCTCCCCACGCGGCTCCTCACTCTTTTCCTTCCTCTTTAGTGCCGCCCCCCGCACCACTGTCACCAAGGCGGGAGGACACGCCTCCTCCCGCGCGCCGCCGCCACCAGGCCGCCGCTCCCCGGGCACCCAAGCCAGGTGGTAACGTAAACAAACCAGCCAAGATCGTGTCTCATCATGCTGGATGTCATGCGCCACTTGCCATCGTCCTTACAGATTTAGGGAAGTTTACGGCAATGATAGATCACTGTCAATCTAGGGACGACTGAGTGTGTTTGTTTGAGTGTGTGTGTGTGTGTGTGTGTGTGTGTGTGTGTGTGTGTGTGTGTGTACAGAGGACACATAGAAGAAAAGATACGCTTGTAGGTACGAATGTGTAGAGAGAGAGAGAGAGAGAGAGAGAGAGAGAGAGAGAGAGAGAGAGAGAGAGAGAGAGAGAGAGAGAGAGAGAGAGAGAGAGAGAGAGAGAGAGAGAGAGAGCTATGTAGGAAAATAAATAAAGTTTCGTGGTGATATTAACATTATCATTATTGTTATTACTATATTATCATCATCATCATCATCATCACCATTATCATCATTACACTATTGTAGTAGCAGATCTTGATCTTTTGATACAGCCCTAAACTTGATAGAAAAAAATAGATACCCACATACCCATAGAGAGAGAGAGAGAGAGAGAGAGAGAGAGAGAGAGAGAGAGAGAGAGAGAGAGAGAGAGAGAGAGAGAGAGAGAGAGAGAGAGAGAGAGAGAGATGAACAAGGAAAGAAAGAAACCTCATGAACAAAGAAAAATAGACACAAAAGAAAAGAGCAAAAGAGAGAAACTCAAGAGAGAGAGAGAGAGAGAGAGGAGCGTCCGAGGAGCCGTGCGTGCGGGAGGAGGGAAGGCTGAGGGCTGAGGAGGGCCGGCGGTCGGTGGGAAGGGACGGCGGGTTGGGAGAGAGGGAGGGAGGGAAAGGAGGAAGGGAGGAAAGGCCTGCTGCCGTAATGGAATGCTAAGTCGGTCTGGCTGGAGGCAACAAAATGGCCGGTGTCTTGGTGTGCGGCCATCCAGAGAAGGAGGCAAGGAGGGAGGGTGAGAGGGAGAGGAGGGAGAGGAGGGTGGGAAGGGAGGGACGGGAAGGGAGGAGGAACAGCGGAGGAAGACGAGGAAGAGGTGGACGCCAGTGCTGATGAGGAAGAGCGCAAAGGAACACTAGTGAATACAAAGAAAGAACAAAATGTATACGGATGAAGGGGGAAGAGGGAATAGAAGAAGAAGAAGAAGAAGAAGAAAAAGAAGAAGAAGAAGAAGAAGAAGAAGAAGAAGAAGAAGAAGAAGAAGAAAAGAAGAAAAAGAGGAAAATGATGATGATGATGATGATGGCTAAGAAAAAGAAGAAGAAGAAGAAATAAAATAAAAAAGAAAGAAAAGAAGACAAAAAGGAAGAAACAAAAAGGAAAAGGGAGAAAGAAATAAAGAAAGGGAAGAAGTAAGGAAGGTTAAAAAAAAAGAGGAAGAAAAGAAAAAGGAAAAATGTTGTTGGAGTAAGTTTTTTTTATATGCATGTAGTGGTTGAGAGAGAGAGAGAGAGAGAGAGAGAGAGAGAGAGAGAGAGAGAGAGAGAGAGAGAGAGAGAGAGAGAGAGAGAGAGAGAGAGTAAAAAAAAAAACGGAAAAAAGTATAGAAAAAAATAATATATACGTAGGGGACGAGCAGCCACACCTCTTAAAGAAAATGCTTCCTACTATCAGAAATAAAGAAAAGATGAAAGAAAAATACCAAAGTCAAGCGCAAAAAATAAATAAAAAATAAAACAAAAAGGTAAGAAAAAGAATACCTTGTACATTGAGTTCGAAGATTACCTCGTGAATCTCTCTCTGGAAAGTCAAAAAGAATGAAATAAGTCTCAAGAAAAAATTAAACATAGTAAAAACACGAACATAAAACACAGCAAGGAATAAGAACCAATATCCTTCCTAGAACTCTAACAATACATTATAAATCAATCAATACAAAATTCTGAAGATCATAAAAAACTGAAAGCAATATAAAAGGTACACTTGAACAATACATTAAGTAGACCCTTCATCTCGGCAAGACAGGAGCAAGTGAGTCAGGATTATGAGACAAGACACACTCAAGACACAGAGCAAATGGGAAGTTATGATAAACGGTTTATTCTTAAATTTTCAGGCATCGTTTCTCTGCTACTATTAATGAGCTGTCTTAAAACTTATTAGTGGTTTCAATAGTGTTTTCATGAGTATAGTGTTAGTTAACAAATTTTCTGTCTCTTAATTAGGGAGACAAAAAGAAAACATGAAACCCCGAATTATTATATGTGATATTTGAAAACTGGCCTTCTAACAGAGCACCTTAAGAACAGAGACCATAGCAATAGCGTGCTAATGGAAAGATAGCATAAAAATCAGACAAAGATGGGAAGTAACCAAGAGAACTTTATGTGAAGACGCCCTTTCATAATTCACCCATGAGTCAGACAAAAAACAGGACCAGTCAAGACAACACTAAGCTAGAACATGCAAGTTATGACAAAGACTCAAAGGCAGACAGAGATGAGTAGTGACCATAGAAAAAAAAAAGAGCCACTGAGAAATAGGTACAAGAACTAAGAAAATAATAGTATCATAGTTAACAAGTGATGACGGAAAGACACTAATACAGGCAGATTCTTGCATGGAGACAATAAAACAAGCTAAGGAGAATTATACGGTAGAAAAAAAACTTCAAAAATAAAATTCTGAGTTAAAGGTAGCATGGAAGTGATGGCGGAGAGACAGCAATGAAGGAACAACACGAGGACAGAAGGACAGTCGCATAACTACTGACTAGAGCCTTGCATGGAGACGCCCGCCCTCTCATGCAGAACACAAAGGGAAACACAGCGAGGGAGAAACAGACAAAGATACCCTATAGGCAATAAATCCTTTGTAATATTGCTGTATGAATCCAGGTGTAAAGAATAAGGTGGAGTTGAAGTGACCAAAGGAATCACCTCATTAATTCCCCTGATTAGCGTAAGACTCACCTGTGTCTCTCAAGTGGAAAATGCCCTTCAAACAGGTAAGCAGGTGAGGAGCTCCTTAATTAGAAGAAGTTTGCCACCTTTGATCTCTAGACAGGTAAGAGTGTCGCTCCTGGTGGCGGTGGTGGTGGTAGTGGTGATAGTGATAGTGGTGGTGATTGTAGTGGTGGTGGTGGTGGTAGTAGTGGTGGTTGGTGAAAGGATATGAAAGTTTTGATGAATGTATGAAGGATGAATGCTTTGATGACGGAGAGGAAGGAAGAAAGGATGAAGGAAGAGAAGGAAAGTAGGAATGAAAAGGAAAATAAGACAAGGAATAAAGAAGGAATAAAAAGACAAGAAAATCAAGAGATAGGAAGGAAGTAAGAAATAGGAAGGAGAGAACAAAGAGAAGTGGAATTGATAATAACGAAGGGAAAAAGGGACAAAATAAAAACAGAGAAGTCGAGAAAAGAAAAGAAAAAGAAAAGCAATGAAGGGAGGAAGTGAGGAAGGGAGAGTAAAAAGGAAAAAAACACGTAATTACAAAGGACAAAAACAAAACATAACAAAAAAACAAACCAACAACGATACACGGAAGAAGAACGAGGCCGTGCATAATTAATCACTGTCACTAAACGACAACGACAACAACAACAACAAACGAAGCACAAATTACTAGGAGAGAGAAAGAGACATAAACAAAAAAAGAAAGAAAGACATACTAGAAAAAAAAAATAAGATGGAGCAGAGGTAAATGTGAACTGAGAAATAGGTAAATGGAGGGAAGAGGGGAAGGGAGGAAGGCTTGGGTAATGAAAGAGGATGAGGGGGAAAAACAAGCAAACGTGAAGGAGGAGGCGGACGAAGCTTTGGATAATGAAAGAGGTTGGGAGAGAACACTTCCACCTCGCCTTGCCGCGCTAATGCATGCTGGGAGGGGAAAAATCAGGGAGAGCTCATAGGCAAGACACGAGACCAGACGATAAGCAACATGTACGGAAAGGAATATACATAATCTTTACTGATAACAACTTATTACCGCAATAGATAACAATGAGATCATAAATAGCATTATAAGCTTTTCCATATACATAAATCACAAAAATTATGATTAGCCCCAAAGAATATACAGGTAACAATAATGAATCCTTATAAACATGGAGATATTAATGAAAAATCCTAAAAAACAACAATAAAAAAGGCCTTTGCAAATAGCAACAGAAAATAACAGCAATAATTGTCAAAGATAGCAATAGATAATATTTACTATTCTGTTCTTGCTCAAAACAAATCAGTGTAGTTGAGGATGACAGGTTTTTTCTTCTTAGAGTTACATGACACACATATTGAAATAAATGCATGTACTAATCACCAAAACTTGCAATTCATTCACTTACAGGCAATTGCTTCCATCCCAAATCATCTGTAAAAGGATAAGATCCAATAAAGGAGGTAAAGTTTTAGCTATTATTAGTTTTAGCCAAGGAGAACTTGACAAGATGACTCATTTATAATTTACAGATCATTGTACTAAATTTTCATCAGTAAAAGGAAAATGAGCAGTAATAACGAGAGATTCGGGAAAGAAAGCAAAGGTGAAAGTGTGACAACATAAGTTAACTTTACACTGTCATCTCCACCATCTTCTCTACTTCCGAGGAACGGCATTATCCTTTATCCAATTCTTTTTTTATCATTAATCGGTATCTTCAGTATATAAAAACCAGTTATCGCAGCCAACAGAAACCTCAAAAAGACGGTACCACAACAATCACCAACTAGTATAAAGTCCATTCCACACAAATAAGAGTCACAGGGATAACACAAATCATGCAGCGCGAGGGAGCAATCTTTCTCTGGCAGCATCAAGGACTAATAACACTTCAGCACAGGTAATCACAGAGTCAAGCAGTAAGCACCCCAGGAAATCATTCCATGTAAGTGTTAGCTTCGAATAAGCAAAAGGAAAGCATACTCATGATTAACTGCAAGGCGAGGATGGCTGGGGCTCGAAATGCAGCAACTGATTATAAGTTGAATAAACCTGACACGTGATTAGCTCTGATCTCTAAAAGGTAAGGACAAAAACGGGAAATATTAGACGCGCACATTTGTGATTGTTAGAAAGTTATCCCCAAAAAATAATGACTGAAGAGATAAGTAAGCATCTATTATCAAAGTTGTAAGAATCCATTAAGTTTATAAAATGTACAATATAACTACAAATTTCTGTAAACGATTACTTTCCATGCAGCATTTTCGTCCTACCACTCGAAAGTAACCAGCAAAACTGATTCCTTCCTTTACCAACCCACAACAGACACCAAATTTCAGTAATTTTTTTAAGTTTCAGGAAATACAGGAATCTATTCTTTTTTCTTTTTTACAAACAATCACCTTTATTGGATCATGTTTATTTTCCAATATTCTTACATAACATTTCAAATTTTTCCTTACATTTTCTCTAAAGGTGCTACATCTTTTACAAACGCACCAGAAACAACAAAATTTTATAAATCTTTAAAGCTTCAACAAACAAAACGACCTCAATTTTCTATATACAATTACTTCCCTTGGATAATATTTTCCTGTAACACACTTGAAAACCTACAAAAACTGCCACATATTCCTTCTGAAGGCTCATCGTCCCCTTACAAGCTCACAAGACACAGTGACCCCTTTCTACACCCAATTTATGGCACCAAGTCCCGTACACCTGAGCACCGCACCTGTAGGAGCACACGCGCACCCTCAGACACATTGGCCCTCTTCAGGCAGCAGTTACGGAGTCATGGTGGTGATCTGGCCGCCTCTTCGTCCCCCTCTCTGACCCGCACGGCACTTCACACGTCACCTTACTCTTCGTCATTGCCTTCGTCTTGAAAGTGTTACTGAAGGGCTGAGACCGTCCGTGTATATGTGTGTGTGTGTGTGTGTGTGTGTGTGTGTGTGTGTGTGTGTGTGTGTGTGTGTGTGTGTGTGTGTGTGTGTGTGTGTGTGTGTGTCTGTGTGTGTGTGTGTTTGAAGTTTGTGTGTTGTTACTCTTTAGAAATATGAATTCTCAACAGAAAAATGGCAGCATAAATTCGTACTTTCAAAAGAAAAAAGAAAAGAAAAAGAGGTATTTTATTTTCTCTCTCTTACAGAAAAATCCTTAAATTTCATCGAGCTACGAAAAAAATCAGGAGAGACTACCATGAGAATTTCCTGATTCTTGAGCCACAAGGGAGTGTGATATCCAAGAATTCTTTTCCATGTTGAATTCCGCCTCCCCTCAGAGGTCAGGGAGCTGCAGAAAAGCCCCACTGTTATTCCAGGTCTGCATGTGTGATTGGATGGACGATTCGCGCTCAACAAAGCTTTATTTGGCATTAGTATTACACGGATTGGACATTGCAAAAGGTTTCTCCTCCTGAAGTAGCTACAACAAGAGGTGGCACCGTGCTGGTCAAATGTAGAGCAACTTGCATTCACTTCCATTGCGTTTTGTCATTTTTTCCTCATTCTGAAATCCTTCGATATGCCAAAATTTTCATTGCAATATAAGAAACACGAGGAAACGCAATATTTAACAATTGAAACACTCAACAGATCAAAAGGTTTAAGACTGAATAGAAATATATTACTTAGTAGAAGCAGAAGTTTACTCTCTTTTTAGACCACGACTGTACATTGGATGTTTAAGATTGAAGGAAAATGTATAACACAGTGGAAGCGGAAGGTAACCCGACATATTTTTCGTCCACGACTGTGCATTGGAAGTTTAAGATTGAAGCAGAATACATAACAGAGTAGAAGCAGAAGGTTACTAAGCATTTTTACCTACACTTACATATTGGAGGTTTTCACGACAGGGATTTATTGAGACACTTATGGTGCAGAGGATGAGGCGCGCCCTGCGTAAATACGTCAAGGGACTGGTGACCTTAAGGGACGCGTATGCAATCAAGATGGCGAACAGAACACGTTTTCTCAAAAAATCTCTTGCTTGTTATTTCTATCGCTAGTCGGAGAAATATTTTTTTTTTCTTGTCAGAGGGACGTAAAGATGTGTCAGTTTTTTTTTATGAAAACGACACAAGGAAAGAATAAAAATGTGTCTGAAGCAGTGTTGGCAATAACCACGAGTTGCGCAGTGCTTCGCTAAACATTATATTATGTGTTCTTCAGGTTTCCTTACTGCCGCCTATGATATGTATTAATCAACGTGTGAATGACTAAGCAAATAAATGATCGAATGAATAAAGAGACAAATGAAAAAAAGAATTAATAAATAGTTCAGCGAACATACAAATAAATAAATAAATAAATAAATAAATAAATAAATAAATAAATGAATAAATAGTTAAATAAGTAAATGAATAAACAAATTAATAAAAAAGGAAACAGTTGTGGTTCTCTGTAAAAAAAAAAAAAGAGCTTTTGACAAAATGAAACACCTAAATTTGTTGAAAATTAAACAACTGCCATTGTACGCTCGTTCTTTTAAAGTCGTGTTAGTGAATAAACCTTATATATTATCATTTTCTTCCATCTATTTCTAAGAAATTAAGAAAAAATTTAGGTTGTAATGTACAAAAACATATAATCCAACGTTACTGGAAATATTTATTCATCTCATTCTTACATAAACCAAGTGCGGTTTGCTCTACAGATATTTTCTTACTAAATGTTCACTTACAATATGAAAAAAATCCTTGAAATACTTATTTAACTTATTCTTATATAAACCATATGTCGATTGTTGTACGAATAATTTGTAAATCCCTTTGGATATTCATATAGGTATTTTCTGCTATATTCTAACCAATTTTATATTATCTAAAAGCTGATTAAAACATCTACTCTAATTATACCTATACGAATCACATGTCTCTTGTCTTACGATCTATTTCTTAGCTCATTATGATATTAACTAAACGTTCCTTCTTATAATTCACTATATTCTTACATCAACTAGACAACGCAAACCTAATTTTACTACACCAAACATTATACGATGCGAATAATTTTCACCACACACATTCAACAAATTCTTATATAACAACCATTCTTATATAGACACATCTCCCTGAACCTATCTTTATTTTAATCTACTTGCGCGATTCCCACAAGTGAGTAATAGAACAAGTACTGGAAAAGGGGAGGGGAAAAAAAATCTGGAATCTTGCCACAGGTATTGAAAATTACACCAGAGGGATATGGAAGCCGTGCACTCATCACTCAGAATAGGTAACCAGGGAGCGAGATCTGGATAATAACACGCACAGATCTCCAGGTTTTATAATTGGAAAATGTTTAAGTGAACCGGCCTTGTCTTATTCTAGCAGCACACATGCACACACATACACCTCTCTTTGAAAAATATATTAAAGGTACAAAAAGAGAGAGCGAAAGAGAGAGAGAGAGAGAGAGAGAGAGAGAGAGAGAGAGAGAGAGAGAGAGAGAGAGAGAGAGAGAGAGAGAGAGAGAGAGAGAGAGAGAGAGAGAGAGAGACACGTAAAGGCTACAAATAACTAATCAAGTATTCTCAGATATCAATGCAAAGGTCATACCATCGCCCGGTCCTTTGTGGCAGCGTACACCAACTGCAAAAAAAGAAGAAAAAAAAAAGAAACAAGCATGGAAAAATACAAATGAAGAGTAAGGATAATAAAAGTAAATGTAAACAAAACAAAATTCGTGAGTAAAAGTGTGGGGATGAATCGAACCAAGATACTTAGACCAAGAATCAAGAAAGGACCAGGAAGGGGAAAAAATAGAAACGTGAAATTTATTCTCAATCATAAACGTTTAAATATCATAACAACAACGTGCAGCCAATATTTATACTGCTGCTACTGCTACTTCTACTACTATTTCTACTACTACTACTACTACTACTACTACTACTACTACTACTACTACTACTACTACTACTACTACTAAAGCACAAGCCTCTCTAGTTTCTGAAGGTTCCTCTCGTCCCTCGGTTGCCATTACGCCGCCATTCCTCCTCTCAGAACAACTCCCATTCAAACTAGTGCCATTTGCCTCTACAAGGATCGTTCACGTCTCAACTTCCTAAACAAATGGTAGCTGCCAATACCACTCGCTGCCTTCCACGGACACTGCAAGACCAATGACGGAAGCGAAATGGGTAGGGGTGAAATATACACATAAATACGTGTCTTGTAAGAAAATTGGGATAACAAAAAGGATATTTGCACTACGAAAGTTAAATGAGAGCCGTTAATATGCGAAATTAAGGCAAGAACTGCTGAAAATTGACTAAATTCGTATAGAAAATAGAATATCAGTAAAACAAAATAGGAGTATATACATTAACATGGAAAACAAAAATAACAAAAAGATAACATTAAATATATTGGTATGATAAATATGGAAATATTATAAATTAATCGATAAGACAATGCGAGGGAACATATACATGATTTAGAAACTGTCCTTTCCCCTTCATTTGCCTCTCGGTCCCTTTCCTTACCTGTCCCTCTACTAACAAGGCATAAGTGCGTGTCAAGACCCCCTTGTGCACCACCCAGCCACATTGAGTGCTCGCTGAACATCGGCCGCTCACCCACACCACCTGCACAACTCCAATTAATTATCAGTATAATAAATAAATGAATCCTTACAGGAGTCGCTTTTGCAGACTCTCGAAAGAATCAGGGGCTGTGAGAGTACCTGCAGACCTTTCCTTCTCCCTCCTCTCAGTTAGCAGCCCTCCTTTTCCTCCTAGTCCTCCTCCTCTTTCTCCTCTGTCCGCCAGCCATTTCCTCAGGCGCTCGACTCCCTCAGACACGTCAATATAAGTTTACTTCACAAGTTGGCAATTACCTTGTCAAGGGGCAGGGGAAGGGTGCAGCAGCAGAGTGACGGCTGAAGTGTATCTTTAATCATGCTATTTGGCGCGTGTCAGGCAGCACGACGCGGCTCCCGAGCGACACTGTTCAGGCACTGACAGGGAAACAGTCGAGCAATCAAGCAGTACACAAGCGCGCGATCTTTTGTTCCTGCTTCACGACCCTTCATGGAGACTCGCTGCTCCAGTATTCAGAGAGTGATGAATCCTGCACTGTTCAGGTAAAGACGTGGCTGGAAAGAACAGGTATTCTCTCTCTCTCTTTGTACGCTGGAGTTTTGACGGAAATATGGCTTGACGGCGAGTTTTTTCTTGCCGTCGACACTGTATAATATGATACGAGCAAGAACATATCGCTTTCCACCAGTTAAGTCTTAATGCCCTGAGCAAGGCAGGGCTCAGCTGCACTCTCTTACTTCAACCGGTGTTTCTTTCCCAGAGGATTCATATCAGTAACACACCAGACAACTACAGACTAAACGGAATATTTACAGTACAAATATATACAGATATTTGCCGTCTTTATTTCGTACGTATAAAGGCAAAAATGTTTCAGGGAGGTGTTGACGCTATAATGTTGATTTGAGAGTATAAAGGTATACGTTCACAATGGAATAACAACCAACAGCAGATTTATTGCCACTTGCGGAGGTGTTTGTGAACTTGGCTACAATGAATGAAAAAACAAATAGTTAAAAAAAAGGGTTGGTATCATGGATTACTTTCTTTCCTAACGTTCAAATATGGAAGGAAGAATATTTCAGCATCTCACTCACGCACAAGAGAGACAACTAATAATGACACCTAAACTTTAGACGGAGAAATATCAACTCAAGAATGTTGCCGAACTAGTTCACGAAAAGATCTGTGGTGAGGTAAGGAAAGGAAGGAAAGCAACCATACAGAATCAGAATGAAAAATTTAATAACCATTTTACATTGATTATTACTCATGTGCATTATATGATTAAAACATCCAAGTATATAATGAAGTA
Organism: Portunus trituberculatus; assembly: GCF_017591435.1. Lineage (NCBI taxonomy): Eukaryota > Metazoa > Arthropoda > Malacostraca > Decapoda > Portunidae > Portunus > Portunus trituberculatus. The sequence continues at coordinate 14,407,060 of NC_059293.1, forward strand.
AACTAAATAACATGCTAAGATTTTATAAAAGACCCTGAAATCATAAGTTCAAATATATTAGATAGTTAAAATACCGTCTACGCTTTAACCCCTTCAGTGTTGGGACGCATTTTAACCTTGAGTTTTGAATGTGATTACACGATTTAATTTACATTATGAAGGGTCTATGGAGGTCAAAAGATTAATGGCACAGGCTTCACTATTCTAATCCCTCACATGAGTTTCTATATTCGTATAAAATCACCAAATAGTAAGCAGAATTAATATGAAAAGGTGTCATGGTACTGAAGGGATTAAAGATAAACTGAGTAGACAAATGAAGTGAACGGCGTTTCAAGATTTTAGAGTCTAAAAATCGATCTAAGAAAAGATTCATATTATGCTGTTCTAATATCAGAATTGAAGGCACAATCAAGAAGCACATCTATGTTCCGCAATTATAGTTTCCTTAACCAGAATTTTGATAAACTAATAAAGGAAAAATAAAGAAATATCTTATAAACATTAACACTGGAAATAGAATAAGTAAATGAATACATGAACTAATAGATGAATAAGATAATGTTTTTGCATCTATGGTCTATATTCTTAAGCATTATTCTCTCATTTGGACTATTTTCTCCAAGACTAGAGAGATTATTATATGGCTGTTAGTGGATGTCGTTCTTACTGATAGTGTGGAGTCCTTGACAAACTATTGCTATAACCATGAAAAGGCTATTGAAAATCCCAGTACGACCCACTAAAGCTATTCAAAAGTAGGCAAGACGTGGTGCGAAACTTTTAAGAATACAAAGACATGCTTTTCCGAATTAGATTATCAGTATATCCAGAAAAAAATTATTTTCAGTTCAATGTCTCGCAGTATTTCTTAACATCTTTTTAGAATCCCAAGAACACCAGCATCCATCTACTGCCCTCCTCAAAATATCATTCATAGCAACGGCCACCCAATAAAAAACCTGCATGACCAGTTTGATTTCATAAATTCCCTTGAGGACAATAGCCGGATGTCAGGCAGCGGGGGACCTTCTATAGGGAAAGTATTACCCAGGCAACCAAGGTAGAGAGTGTTGCAGTAGCGGGGTAAAGGAGAGTAGCGCCAACTAGATGAAGGGCAGTTTGTCAAGACTGAGTTTCTGAGTATTGAGATATAGGTACTTCAAGGAGCAGGAAGACAAGCACACGCACGAGGATTAGCCACAGTGAGAGACACCATTAAGAGCTTGAAGACAGAGACAGGCAATTCAAACCAGTGCTTCAAGGGAGCCAAACAATAAAATATATAGATATTTTACACTATGCTATGGAAATATAGACAACAAAAAAATCTCAGAGACCTCAGAGACAAATACTTTATCTAGATTCTAAAGCCTCAAGAAAGATTGAGAGAAATTAAACTAGAGCTTCAAAAAACAAGCAAAATAAGATAGGGCTTCAGGAAACAAACAGACAAACCTTCAACGGAGTACAAATAAGAGAGAGACACTGCACGCCAAAATACATTAACACATTAGAACCCGGAACCTCAAGACACAAAATACTTCAGCAACTAACACAAAACAGACTCTTCAAAATAAGACATAAGTTCCTCACCATTGCAAACGTTACTATAGATAAATCTGCAGACGGAAACATATGACCTGCAGAAATAAAATACAACAAAACATAAAGAAGAGTCATCTGCTAAACATCGCCTTAACCAAATCCATTAAGAGAAAAAAGTAAAAAGGGGAACACATCGTTAAAATTAATCTTGTAAATCTGAAGAAATACCCCATGAAAGCGATCGAACAAGGGAAGAGGGAGAGACGAAAGAGGGAGAAGCGACGAGAGGAGAGGAGAGGATGTAACAGGTGATAAAGTGCGAGGAGACGAGGAAGAGGGTAATTTTGGCCATCAAGGTTTAGGAGCATGCAAGGGAGAAGATGAAGGACGACTAGGAGGAGGAGGAGGAGGAGGAGGAGGAGGACGAAGAAGAGGAGGCGGAAGAAGAAGAGATAGAGAGGGACAAATTGATACTGTGACAAGGTAATTTTCTAGATACTTGAGGCCATTGCTGTAAGGGGGACAAGGGGAGGGGTGAGGTAAGTGTGAGGGGGTAATGGGTAATGCGCATCAGGAGAGTGGATCCCTTCACCCTAAGAAGGAAGACATGTTGAGGGAAGCGGGAAGCACCTCCGCCTGATGGAGTAACTCGCTTACTGACTGAGCAACGCACGACTGATCAAAGGACTGTGTCTTGCAGAGAGAGAGAGAGAGAGAGAGAGAGAGAGAGAGAGAGAGAGAGAGAGAGAGAGAGAGAGAGAGAGAGAGAGTACTAACAAAGGAGGATATATATGTCTAGGCTCAACCATGGTGTAGGAAGTGTCAGAAATGACAGGTTTATGTAAAGATGAGAGAATATGTATAGAGAAAGAAGAGAAAAGGAAAGAAGAGGAGGACAAAAAGAAGAGGAGAAAGAAGGGGGTAAGCACAAGGAACAATTTACTCATTACAATGATAATAACAATAATAATAATAATAATAATAATAATAATAATAATAATAATAATAATAATAATAATAATAATAATAATAACGATAATAATAATAATAATAATAATAATAATAATAATAATAATAATAATAATAGTAATAATAATGATAATAATAATAATTCTAACCATTATTACTACTAATAATATCATTATTAGCATCACTATCGTTACAATTATTATTATTACTATATTATTATTATTATTATTATTATTATTATTATTATTATCATTATTATTATTTTTATTACATCATTTTTATTATTATTATCATTATCACTATCACTATCTTAATCATTATCATTATCATTACTTCTACAGTACTACTACTACTACTACTACTAATACTATTACTACTGCTACTGCTACTACTACTACTACTACTACAACTACTACTACTACTACTGCTACTACTACTACTACTACTACGACTATTACTACTACTACTGTAATTATGACTGCTACTACTACTACCACCACTACTGCAACTACTACTACTACCACTACTACTACTAATACTACTACTACTACCACTACTACTACTACTACTACTACTACTACTACTACTACTACTACTACTACTACTACTACTACTATTTCTTTCTACAGAAGTCAGTGAACACCTTATGGTATTTCCACTTTCGTCTCTTATGCTAGAAATTTATAAGATAAATAAATGATCGTTAAAATGTTTACGGATCAGTTGTCGCTTACCTTACTAATTATGAGAAATGGCATTCAAAGAACTTAACTTAATAACCTGTGTTCCCAGTATTGCTAAACACTACGTGTGAAAGTAGTGGTGTCTCGGGAATAATACTGAGCAAAATGATTCATCGGTTGTTTCTATATTTTGATAGTGAGATCAAGAAATGCACAACCATTTTCTTTTCTATAGAAATTTACCTAAACAAAGGTTTTTCTATTGATTCAGGAATAAAGTGGAGTCGAAGAAGAAATAAATCAACAAAACGAAAAATAAAAACGAAGTGATAGTTTCCTTGCTGTTAGACAGTGATCTCCAGGAGACAGGTATGCCGGGTCTTGGTCTAGAAAAAAAAAGTGTTCCGACAAAAAAATTATTGTTCCAACATTTCGATTGTGCCCATCACGGCGCTCCGGGACGTGTACACAAGAAGGCCAAGAAAGTACAGCCAACACTGAGTTCTGAGTGTTTCCTGCAGATTTATCACACACATTTCTATCTAATTATCTACCTATCTATTTATTCATCTATCTATCTATCTATCTATCTGTCTACCTATCTGTATATTTGTCTATTTATCGATCTATCTGTATATATATATATATATATATATATATATATATATATATATATATATATATATATATATATATATATATATATATATACAAAGCCACTTCGGAAAAAAAAACAATAATTTTGCAAAGCTAAAATGATAAAATCATTTTTATACAACTATAAATTTTAGATGGTGCAGACTTATAGATATAACACACGCACGTGCGCACACATACAGCTGCAGACACACACACACACACACACACACACACACACACACACACACACACACACACACACACACACACACACAAACACTCAAGACAGCCCTAGGCCAGGCCGAATAGGCGGGCCGAGGAGTGTCGCCCACTCAGCGCGTCGGTGAAATATTCAGATCAGCCTGGAGAGGCGAGCACGACAAGCGACGAGAGTGACGACGAGGCGGCGACATTTTCCTCCCGTGCAGGTCACAGAATTTCTAGGTTGAGGGAGAGGGACTGCCCGCCCCGTGGCGCCTCGTCAAGCCAAATAATATTGTCTTGACACTCTGAAGCCACAAAGAGCATAGGTCTTCCCCCATCCGCTGTATCACCAGCCTTCTGAGCTACAATTTTATCATCCCCCTCTCAAAGTTGCATAAAAATTGGTGGTAAAGGTCACTCTATAAGAATTGCAAATATCTATATAATGATTAAGAAATTATTGGTGCATGAGAGCAAACACACCTCGCCAAAACCTGGACGGCCGGGACACACCTGTGAGCGATTGGAATATGAGCACAGAGGTGGGGGGCGGAGTTGTGGGTAACTCAGCACTTACAGAGGCGCACGAGGGGCACATGTTGACAAGGCAACCACTGGATAAGTCAGGCGAGGCTCTGGGGAGGCTGTCACCCGCGCTGAACATAACACGCTACCGAAGATGAGATTACTGTACATCCCGCACCAGGGAACACATTCATTCCTTGGGTAATAGTGACAAGCCTCTGCCTCACAAAGGGCTCGCCGGTGAAGGCCGTGCCGCTGCCCTGCCGCCTCACTGTGACAGGTGCTCCGGGTCCTCATGCCTCCGCCGGCCGCTGCTAAGAGGTCAGAACGCCGCTTTCTGAGACGCCTTGCCGTCAGCACCCTCAGTTCCTAGTTCATCACAGCAACACATGATATCACAACGGCAGAAAATAAAATAATATAATATTTCCAAAGCATCACGACCCTGCCCCAGTCTTTATTTCTAAATCTGATGATTTAGTTTACATTCTTACAAGTTTCCCCCTCAGGTCAACAACAAAAACAAGAGTGCACTTTACAAAAAAGCATAAATCCGCCAACGATAAGAATTCTCGTGAGGAACTGATGAAACAAACATTCAAACATTTTCACAAAACTAAGCATAACGAACACAAGGGAAAAAAATCTTCTCTAGTATATATATTTTTTTCCAACCTCTGAACAAGATCTGAGATTTTCACGCGGACTCAGACACCAAAGTTTATGATATTCTTTACTTTACGAACATACGATCTGCTCTGCTTCCCACAGGCACCTCATATTCTAAAGCTATTATCGAGACGCTACTTTTGTCCCACCGCCTTTCCCTGTAACCTTATGAGCCGCGTCCCCCCAAGCACCAGGACGAAGCAGACAGCGGGCAAGCATTCCTGAGGGACCACTTAACCTGATGCTTTTCCCACACAGACCTGTTTCCTCTGCCTTCCCCAGCCTTTCTGCCACCAAGGATACCCGCCCCACACACACACACACACACACACACACACTCCATTGCTAGTCTTTCTCTACTTGCATACAAAATAGTAGTAGTGGTATTGGTACTACTTGTGGCAGCAAAAAGATGATCATAGTGATAGTAGTAATAGTATGATGCACACCAAGCTGCATCCCAATACTAATTATGCTTCACTTGCAAAGAAAATGGTAGTACTGGTGTTGGTTGAAATAGTACTGGTAATAATAGTAGTAACACAAAGATGGTGGTACTAGTAACAATAGATACGCAAGAAATATACGAGCCAATACTAGTTTTGTTATGGTATCGGTATCACTTGTAGTAGAAGTAGTTGTAGTAGTAGTAGTAGTAGTAGTAGTAGTAGTAGTAGTAGTAGTAGTAGTAGTAGTAGTAGTAGTAGCAGCAGCTGTAATAATAATAACAAGGGTAAAAGTAATAGTTGAAGCAGCAGTAAACTCAACAGATAAAACGAAAAATATATCAAGAAATTATCGGTCTATACTAAAATAAAAAAAAACACCAATGCCAGCCTTACACAAGCAATATGCACTTCTTTTCCTCGTGTCCGTGGCGTGACAGGAGCACAAAGGGATGCGAAGGAGGAGCAAACGAGCAATACATGGCGGTGGCGCTGGTGCTTCCTCCTCTTGGGTTTATCAATAGGAAAAATAATGCAATGGACTGACTCGTTGCGCTGATGATTTGGTGTCCTCCACTCCTCATTGTGATGCTGCGAGTTCATTTTCTCAATTTAATATTCATGTCAATATTTTCATCTGGGCTACATTAGTGTGTGGATTGTCTCCCTGCGCTGCCTGATTTCTTATGATTTTTTGGTTGAATTTCCGCGTTGTGGTGTGTCTGTTTACTTTCATTAATTTTCAGGTGGAGATTGTTAGGCATGGTATATATTTGCTCTCATTATCTTCACGTGAATTATATAAGTATGTCTCCCTACGCTCCTTGATTTATTCGTTTTTCTTCCTATTCTGGTGGAATTTCCAAGTATGCTGCATATTAACCTGCAATATTTCATTATCTTCCGTATGGCTCTTAGTTCAGATATTTATGCATGATATTCAGGGTTTTTTTTTTTTTACTTTTCTGATGTGTAGAAAGTAAAAATTTTGTAGTATTATTAATGTTAAAGATAAACAATAAAGTACAATATAAGTAATTCCCTAGCGCAAGGTAGCCAGTATGATTTTTAGGTGGAAAAATGCCAGTAACAACGCTTTCTATGGGGATAATAACCATTAGAAGACAAGGAAGTGCTCTCTTTGCTATTTATTGACACGAATAAGTGGTTTCTGTGCTATTTTTTGAGACAAAGCTCTCTCTCCTATGTGTGATTCACCTCGGTCGTCTGCTGGTCACCCGGCCAGTCTTCCCCATTACGGAGCGAGCTCAGAGCTCATAGACCGATCTTCGGATAGGACTGAGACCACAACACACACTCCACACACCGGGAAAGCGAGGCCACAACCCCTCGAGTTACATCCCGTACCATTTACTGCTAGGTGAACAGGGGCCACACATTAAGAGGCTTGCAAAAGTGTGTGTGTGTGTGTGTGTGTGTGTGTGTGTGTGTGTGTGTGTGTGTGTGTGTGTGTGTGTGTGTGTGTGTGTGTGTGTGTGTGTACTGATTTCCTAACCAAAAAAAAATGAAATCTATCCTTTTTTTTTTTTTTTTCTTTTGAGAAAAAAAAGGTTTTATCTACAGTATTCTGCTTTTCTAACATTAGCGAAACGGATTCTACGTTAATTTCTTAGAAATACTAAAGTTAACATACGTCATTTTTTAGATAACAAGTTGGCGTGTTTGTTCCTTTTTAAGTCATCAAATAACTATCTGGATAGGAACATCTATCTTCTTTAATAACGAAAAGAACAAAATATCGAATAAGAACATTTATCTTCTCTTTGGATATGAACGACAAAGCGATAGTAAATATAAGTTATCCTATATCAAATCCCTCAAGAAAGCATTGTATCCTGATTCAAGCATATTTATACTTTAATTTTAGTACAAGAAAATAAAAAGAAGATGTATTTCATAGACTTCAGGAAAACATTAAAACTACCACCATATTTTAAATCAAGAGCTTCTAACTTATCTATTTAGAAGCAAAAAGCACCATTGACACCTATGTTTCTCCTCCTGTCCTTGAGTATCACCGCGACAGTCCTCCCTGCATGGCTGACAGCTGGTGGAGAAGAGCGCTGGCTCCTCGTTCATGATTAAACACTGATACATTATTGAGTAACATTCGCCTTGGTCGGGCACGTGACGCGACTGACGGGTCCTGGTGTTCGGGTGTGGTTATGAGTGTTGTTCTTGACTGTTTGATGAATTATACACTGACCAAGAAGCTGGATGAATCGTGGCAAAGGAGGAGAAAGGAGATAAAGAAGGGAAGGTGAGGACATGAAGTAAATAAGAGAGAGGAAATATGGTAAGTAAGATGGAGGATGAGTCGCGGAGATGGAAGAAGAGGAAAATGAGGAGGAAGAGGGAAATAAGGACAAGTAAATGGAGGAGGAGGTGAAGGAGTGGGAAGACGTGGAGATGAAGTATAAAAGATGGAGGAAAACGATGAGAAGGAAATTTTTATGATTAATAAGTAAATGTTTTGACAATTATATTAAAAAATGGTCTATGTATATCACTTAGGCGATATAAGCAGGAAAGCGTGCACACACACACACACACACACACACACACACACACACACACACACACACACACACACACACACACACACACATAAGCACAAACGGGTATTTCAATTTTGCTAATGGGTTGACTACAGAAGCATAATTATTTTTCTTCGTTCATTCTTTCCTCTGCAATATACAGATGCACTAATAAAGAAGCAAGTGAATACACGAACGCAAAAATAAGGTCAGACGCTTGACACAAACAAATACCATTGTCATATTATAAGTCACACGTCCAGGATAACTTTATTGGGTGTAGGAAATAAGAAGTAAACAAATAATCGTGAAATAAATACCTGCATAAAGAAGTGAATATGTAAATACTAAAGAGAAAGTATTGCATTTTTTCTCATATTTCGCCATTGTTGTTGTTGTTGTTGTTGTTATTGTTCTTATTAATTATTAATTCTCATTATCATTAATTCTACTATTATTACTATTATTGTTGTTATCATTATTATTATTATTATTATTATTATTATTATCATTATTATCATTATCATTATGGCCATTATTACTATTTTACTATTATTACTATTACAACGAATGTAATTCATTTTATTTTACCTATCACATCACATTCTGTATCGAATGTAAATTCATAATAAGGGCAAGTAAGAAGATTAGACCATCCTTATGTTTTAGTTCATATTTAAGAACATTTCAACAGTGAATAAGAACATTAGAAAGCTTGCGAGGTAAATATGAAAGCGTGTTTTTTCCCCGCTTAACTAACCCTAAGCTTTGGTCCATATCTAAGTATATTCAAAGAGAAAACAAGAACATTAGGAGGTTTGGGAGGTAAATAAGCAGGCGTGTTTTTGCCGCAGAGTGAGTGGTACCGGCCGAGACACCTGGCGGGCGATGAAAGGTGCATGGGAGCTGCCCGCCTCCTGCTGCTGCACGGACCACGCCACTCTTCCATTTTACTCATTTACGTAACTAGGAACACACACACACACACACACACACACACACACACACACACACACACACACACACACACAGAGAGAGAGAGAGAGAGAGAGAGAGAGAGAGAGAGAGAGAGAGAGAGAGAGAGAGAGAGAGAGAGAGAGAGAGAGAGAGAGAGAGAGAGAGAGAAGGAATTAACATCCGAATCTATTTCTTAATTTACATTTTAGGATTAAACCATCTAATGATATAAAAAGGAGACAAAGAATATTGTCTCTGCAATATGACAAAATTCAAGAGGGAAACTATATGAAAGCACTGCCCAGAGGAGCTAAGGGAGAGAAAACAAGCAGGAAACTTGTTTGTATACAGCTAAATGAAGACTTAACGTAGGAGATACTGAAAAGAGTGACTGAGAGGTTATGAATACTGAAGAAAGGTGATCTAAGTAATGGAACATAGAGTTAAACATTTCCCACTAGCAATGCATTCAAGTAAAACCTCTGCTTTGTTCCCTGCCACCTGATCCAGTCTAGCGGCGTCACGTGGGTTCCTGGGCTCTCCTCCAGTTGTTATGAAATTTTCAGTCTTGCTACGTGGCTACCAGCTCGAGTTTTATTTACTTTTTTATTTTACTGTTTTTTTCATGGTTCTTGGCGTGTCTTTTATCTTTTGTGCACAGCTGAAAAACAAGTCCCAATCAGGTTCGCTGATACAAAAGCAAGGAATTCTAACGACAGCGTGCCCGTGACCGGAACGTGATTGCCATTAAGGTCTCCGCAATAAATACACAGACACACAGGAACACTTGCAATAGGTATGTGGGGGGAGACATGCAAAAGTGACACAGACTTCATACTTATCTTCATGACTCGTCTCACTCAGCGGGCTACTTCAGAAGTAATGGAAAATGATATACGCAACATTCTCCACCTAAAAAAAGAAATGGTTGATATCAAAGCTTATATTTTTCATGAAGAAAGTAAAAGCTTGAACTGAAATATACATCTTTAATGGTCTTTATGGTTCTTTCCACACTGCTGGATGCTTCAGAAGTAATGGAAAAGAGTATATGAAAAATTATCCTTCCAAGAAAATTAATAAACTGTAGGAAGTGATGAAGATGAAGACACGAACTGAAGTCTGCATTTTTCTCACACAATTCTCTCCTTGACACAAGTCACTATTAACACACACACACACACACACACACACACACACACACACACACACACTTTCTCAGAGATGTGCAATTGCAAGCTTTCCTGTCTCCTCATAAAAAAGAAATATATCCCCTTCCAGTGTTTTTCATGTTTTACCAACTGCATGTTTCTTTGCATCTCGCGGGATCTGGAGACTAGAATACGGATTTCTGATTTAATAGTTTTCTTTACAAATGTTTCTAATAGGTTTACGTGACAGCTGGATGATATTTATTTTCATAACAAATTTACTCATCAAACCCGATTGTTGCACTACACACGTACACACACACAGACACACACACACACACACACACACACACACACACACACACACACAGTGAACTCTACACACAGTTCATCGTTTATGGATTTTTGTAAGAGTAGAAATGATTGCACGCCTCGTGGTGACTTGCCACTAAAAGAATTATGATAGCAATGTGTCCCAGTGACCTCTCTTCCCCTCCCCCTTTCCCCTCTCTTATTCCATCACTTTTCCCCTACAGACCACTCCCCACCCTCACGCCCAATCAAACCATCCCACTCCTGCCTCTCTCTCCCCTACTCCACCCTCCCTGCTCTCCCTTCCCTGACCCTGTCTACCAACCCTTCCGTCTCCACCGACCTCGCCTCCCCTTCCCCTCTCGGCTCCCCGGCCTTCACCCTCTTCAATAAAACATGATAATGAGTTGCGGGTGTTTAATATCATCGGAAATATATAAATACATTTGACCCTGAGATAAGCATTTAGCCTAACAAACAAACTCACTGATCGTTCTTAAAGCAATATTTTAAAGGTCATGCCAGTATGCATTTTTAAAGCGACACGCTCCTTTCTCCACGTGAAGTATTGGAGGGAAACGCGTGAATTACGACGCAGACAAATAAGGTCGACTGTCATTTGTTATGCTTAATTTTCATCTATGTGTCCTCCCTGCCCTCACTCCCCATACTCTAGTACTCCCGCTGCGTATGTGGGTGATGTGTGTGTGTGTGTGTGTGTGTGTGTGTGTGTGTGTGTGTGTGTGTGTGTGTGTGTGTGTGTGTGTGTGTGTGTGTGTGTGTGTGTGTGTGTGTGCCAAGCCACGTGTGTCCTGTAACACGGCACCAATATGTCGGATGTCAATTTTGTTCTTCTGTTTGTCGTATTTCCCGCTGTCTTCTTGTTTTTAGTGGTTTCACTAGATGATATTATATATGTATATGTATATATATATATATATATATATATATATATATATATATATATATATATATATATATATATATTCTTTATTCATTTTTTTCACGACTCAAGAAGGTACAGACCAAGAAATACTAATATATATAACATGCACACGACGGCCTTAGCGTTACATCACAACAGCATTTGTGGTATATAAGAAAAAATACACAAGACTAGCAAAGGGAACAATCAATAAAGCTCACAATTCTTGGCTAATAATTGATGCAGTAATTTTATTGTTGTTCCTAGGCCACGGTCACAAGCAGGAAAGGAGCAAATGACGCACACCTTTAGCTTGAGACACTGGCGCCTTTTCTGCATCTTTCAGATAGCTTTCTGCAACTTCACAGGAAAAGCATAAGAGATAGATATGTAAATAATATCTTCGCATCCTGGTACGAAAAGCATAGGAGAGCTGTCATTTTAAAACTAATGGATTTCTGGAATTCTAAAAGAAAAGCTACAAGAGGAAGACAGTTTGAAGTCGCAATTTTCAGAGGATGAACAAGAAAAGTAGAGGAGAAAAAATACTAACTGTGAAACAAGACTAAATCAAATGTGTGTGTGTGTGTGTGTGTGTGTGTGTGTGTGTGTGTGTGTGTGTGTGTGTGTGTGTGTGTGTGTGTGTGTGTGTGTGTGTGTGTGTGTGTGTGTGTGTGTGTGTGTGTGTGTGTGTGTGTGTGTGTGAAGCCTCCAGACGTGTATAATCACTGAAAAGTATTAGTCATTAAAATCCGTGAAGAAATATCCGAGATTTCTTATTCCTGTTATCGTGACTCACAGCACACAAAGCCTTTGATGGTACGGGCATAGACAGCCGCCAAGTGAAGGACGACCATACCAAAGAAAAGAAGATGAAAGATATATTATGCGCAATAAAGTGACTCAAAATATTATTGTTGGCAGGTTAATGATGTTGAAAAGTATAACTTTATGTATTTGTTATCAAAGTATTTTTTTCGAGGTTCTCAGATTTCATTGGTGTTTTGTGGAAAGGTTATATTGCGGCTGTTTGTTGTATTTTCTTTTTATTATCTTCTTTTTTTTCATCCCTGATCTATTGCTGCTGTGCTCCATCCCCTTGCCTTCCCTCCCTTCCTCCTCCCTTGGTGCTCTTAAGTCACAGCCGCAAATCTTTAAATTTTACGGAGTTTTACTGCACTTCGCAAACACGTGATTTTTATGCAGTACTTGAAGGTAAAAGTTTTGCTTATTGATATTCTTTTTACCAAGTTTCGTTTTAATTTCTGGTTGAAAGCTATTTAGCCCATTTTTTTTGCAATATTCCTTCAAGCACATTATCTCATTTCAGTTACTCTCTATTTACTGAAATTTTCCAGACTTCCATCCTCCGTTTCTTTCATCTCACAGCTTTTATCAACTGCCTTTAGCTCGTATTTACCACACTTCTTTGATGGCTTGTTTATCCTCATTCATCAGGAGCGGCGAGGCCCCAGCACAGCCCGGCTTGAGCTGCCACCTTTTCACAAGGCAGCGGCCGTGTTGACAGAGCGCTCCCGTGCTGATCTGCCTAATATTTAGGTACACACTGTGATCCGGCAGGGAGAGCAGATTACAGAACTCACTCTACTGTTAAATACATCAAACTCATATGCCTTATCGCCGCTCACGAGACTTTATTACACCAAGATGTTGTAGGTTTTCCTTTATTACTGTTGTAAGTGATATAGTATAGGAAGGAATGTCATGTATAAGTTCATACTTATAATTACCGAACGCAAGACTTTACGACATCAAGAAGATGCTCAGGCTTCTCCTGTCTGACTGTGAATATTGCCGTGCAGGAAGGTAAGCAAACTTCATTAAGTTAATTTTCCTAAGAGCAGCATAAAAGACTTTCCTTGAGTAGAAGGACATTAATATTGTAAAAACCATACAAAAGATATGAAATATAAAGCATTAAGTGACGTTAGCCATACTTTTCTTATATTTCTTATCACCTCCGTGCAGAAAAATCTCCTCTAGTAAGATGACTTATCTAAAAAGGAAATATACCAAAGATCTGCAGTTTGTCTCACTTGGTATGAAAGCGATATGTGAATTATGAAGTATGTACATATTAGTTTCATATTAGTTAACTCTCGCTTACAAAATTTTTCAAAACAAGGAAAAATTTACAAAAGAAGAAACACACACGTACATCTCCAGCCTGACTCGGGATGCATGAACATAATGTATGAATTATGAAGCACGAAGCGACGTCAGCTGCATCTGATTTTAATTCCTTACCATCTTTCTCAAGACTTTATGAGGATAAAACCCGCACAAGATTCTGTCCATATGATATGAACAGAGGGTATGACTTTTATATACAGTACGAATGTGCATGAGAAATTAATATATTCAGATACAAACAAAATCAATGAAACGTACTGATGTATCCACTGATATTATCCCTCCAAATAACAACCATAAGAAGCAGTAAGTAAATATATTCGCAGATAAACAAAATTAGTGAAATGTACCGATGCGTCTAATGATATTTTTCGTCTAAATCACATGCAGAAGGAAAAGCAAGTCAATATATTCAGATAAACAAAACCAGGGAGATAAAATGATAATAATACAACTGATGTGTTTCGTCCAAATTACAAAACAGAAGAAAAGCAT